>NC_134404.1:156331825-156614325 GCF_038048845.1 Mixophyes fleayi | reverse complement strand
GAACGCAGGGCTGTCAGGAGGAGCTGGGGATGCTGGGAGGGGCAGTCCTGGAAGCAGAGAGCTGCTAACACACAGCATGTGATATAACAGACCAGTGCTTAGGGAGAGAACAACTAATGGAGCTGACAGATCCCCCTCCCCCTCACTTACTTAAGGTCTGTTCTCAGCTCCCCGCAGTGTTGGCTCTTCTGCACTGACAGCATGGTGACATCATCAGTGATGCTGCAGTGACAGGGAGCCGGCGTTTTTTTTCATAGTCCTTTCATGGACCAGCCACCACACTAGCCCCTCCCCCCTCTCGCCCCCCCCATCCCCCGACTCGCGGCAGAGGGGAAGGGGCTACACATTTTTTTTTTTTATTTTTTTTTTTCAAGTTTTTTTTATTAACTATGTAACACAGAGGGGAAGGTAGCGGGCGGCTGCTGCGCTCCCGCGGGCTTGCGCCCGGGGCGACGGCACCGCCCGCACCACCCTAGTTACGGCCCTGCGATGTAGTATTGCTGTACTTAGGATAACTAGTTGATTAAATTGTGGGGTGACTTTCTATGGCTGCACTAATTACATAAATTAACTGTGGGAACAATTATTGGTGTATTTTTTCTCATAAGATAAGAAGATATTTGTTCCAATTTGCTGTCCAATAAAATCCGTCCCAACAGATTTGGCTATAGTAACAATTAAAAAAAAGTTATTCCTATTTAAAATGATCTCAAAAAGTAATATCTAATCTAGTCATAAATGGCTTTAATCAAATGGTTAAATAATATGAAGATGTTTCCTTTTTTTTTTTTTTTACACTTTCCACATAGTGGAGAAATCTTGTTATAACAATGTTGCCCAATGCATCTATCACCCTTCCACTCTAAAATGCTTCCTTATTTTTTCTTCACATAGAGAGCAGATAATGTACACTTTTTCTAACAAAAGATTTTTTACTACTACTCTCTTAGGGCCTGATTTGTCAAGGGACATAAATGGCAATTTTGTGCGTATATTCCGCTAAAATTACTCTGCGCATGCCAGGGCCGGATTAACCGCAGGGCTTTATGGGCTATAGCCCAGGGGCCTCAGGCAGCTGGGGGGCCCCTAAGATCTGCCAGCAGCGTTATATATATATATCTTTCATACTGCCGGCGATCGCTGTCAGTGAAGGCACCCCTCCTCCACGGACCAAAACTTTAGCATACTGCAGCCTGCTGTACATTACAGACAGGGCAGTATCAATATTGAGACTGCATCTCCTCTCTTTTTTGGGGAGAGGGTGTAGGGGTCAGCGAGGGCACCAGCTCCATTGGTGCTTGGGCACTCCAGAAGATTTACAACTTATTGCAGAGACTTTTTTTTCCTCTGTCTCCCTGGTACCCGGAAAAGCAACCAATTAGGGAGTCACTGATGTCGCTGTGCAACTTCCTAATTGGTTTCTGATGCTGCCAATCACCGCCCCCTGGTAGGAACAGTGTGTAGTCCCCCCCCCCTCCCGGCACTTGAAGCAGTCTCTCTGTGCAGCTGCTTGAGGCAGACAGCAGACAGAATGTGACACAGGAAGTAACCAGACCTGTTCCTGTTGAAATGTCTGAAAAGTGAGTTGTATATGTTAAGGAGAAAGACATTGGTACAAAGAAGGGTCCCAGAGCACTCTGATATAGAAAAAAACACATCATAAAGTACAGTCATGTGTGTGCTCTGCATATATTTTATTCCTAACCAAAATCCCTGAAAATACAATTAATGTAATGAAAATGGTGTTCTTATTTCTTAAAAAGTGCTAATTAATGTTTTATAATATAAAAAAAAAAATATAATAAAGATTGTAAGTGCTAACAATATCATGTTTATATTATAAAGATGTCTTTGATTACATTAATATATTAAGTGATATTAATATGCATTATTAATTTAATCAAAATTGTATTTTATAAAAATACAAAGATACAGGTTCCTACTGGCGTTGTGTAAGTGTTTTTTAATGAGAGTGAAAACGAATGACAAATTCTACTAGGAGACTAACAGTGTCTGGATGTGGTGGAAACTAGTTCCAAAAAGGCCACTCTCTAAGGCAGGGGTAGGCAACCTTTTTCTATCGGAGTGCCGGCTAAAATCTAGTCAAGCCCAGGTGTGCCAGTTGTGTGTGTGTATATATATGTGTATATACACACACATACATACATACAGAGCTGCCTAGAGAAATTCATGGCCCCAGTACAGCAACTCCATGGGTTCTCCCTTATAGTTAAGCATAGTAAAAAAAATGTTGTGCCGCCGCAAAGGCGGTACAACATTTTTTTCCCATGCGAGTGGTCGTACAATTGGGGGTGTGGAAGTACATCATTGGGGGCATGTCTAGCAGGTGAAAAGCACCAGGCCACCCTCTTACAGAAAAATGCATTACTCACACATGCCCCCTTGCTCTGCAGCTTTGCTCACATATGTCCCCTCTGCCCACATGCTTTAATTACACTTGCCCCCCCTCTGCCCAGCACCTTAAGTGACACATGCCCCTCTCCATCACTCCTTCTTCTTACCTTATTCTCCACTGCACAGCATGGGAAGATATCCAGCAGCCCACCGAGTACCATGTGACCACTGCAGTCACATGACCTGGCGTCTGAAGGTACCTGAGCTGAAGGGGATTTAGCCACTACCGATCCCCCTGCACTCAATAATTTTTTTTTTAAAAAAGTACTTTTAAAATATTAGTTTTTTTTTTCAAAATTAGGTCTCCAGACATTAACAGTAAGGGACCAGCAAAAAAAAATGTTATGCCGCACAGTAGTGCCCCAGTTCACATCATACCTCATAATTGTGCCCCCAATTCATCTTATGCCACATAGTTGTGCCACCAATTCATACTTTGCCACAGTTGCCCCCATAAATACATAGTATGTCACAGTTGCCCCCAGAAACACATAATATGCCACAGTTGCCCCCAGAAACACATAATATGCCACAGTTGCCCCCAGAAACACATAATATGCCACAGTTGCCCTCAGAAACACATAATATGCCACAGTTGCCCCCAGAAACACATAATATGCCACAGTTGCCCCCAGAAACACATAATATGCCCCAGTTGCCCTCAGAAACACATAATATGCCACAGTTGCCCCCAGAAACACATAATATGCCATAGTTGCCCCCAGAAACACATAATATGCCACAGTTGCCCTCAGAAACACATAATATGCCACAGTTGCCCCCAGAAACACATAGTATGCCACAGTTGCCCCCAATATCTTTTATGCCACAGTAATGCCCCCATTGACTCTTATGGCCTCAGAATTGCATAAAAATTTTTTTTAGGACACTAATAAATTAATAAAAAATTAAATAATTTTATACTTACCTCTTCTAGCAGTGATCCGGTCCGCAAAGGTGCTTGGGAGTAACTGCACAGCCGGCACTGAACTGCTGCGCTCTTCTCCGGCTGTCATTTTTAATCAATGACAGCTGGAGAAGTGCTGAGCTGTTGCACTTGCACAGCAGTTAAGTGTCGGGGAAGGAATGACAGCCGGAGAAGAGCTCTTCTCCGGCTGTCATTTAGGACAGCCGGCGTGCCAGGACTCAGGGGGCTGCGTGCCACCCCCTGCTCTAAGGAGTGAGCTGTGCATGGTCCTGGCTGGTCTTGTAGTGCTTATTGCCCATACGCTGTGCAATAGTTTAAAAACAAATAGTGGTTTATTAAGGTTAAAACAATGCTAACTGGTTATAATTGTAACAACCATTTATTATTTACCTATGCTAAAACCAGTTGGCATTGTTTTAACCTTAATAAAATCATTTGCTTTCAAACTATTGCACTCCTACAAATTGTTGAACATACATAAGGTACATTAATCCATATATATCCTTTTTGGTTTTTGAAAATACAGAGTAGGTATATTAAAATAAACATTTGTCAAGCGATGTATGCCCAATCAGATATTACTGGGGGGCCCCCAGTAATATCGTATTGGGCATACGTCGCTTGACAAATGGGGGCCTCACAGTACCCCTACAGTGGGCCTACAGTGTCTTAATCCGGCCCTGGCGCATGCACAGAACCGGACCATACACCACTGGGCAAAGGACACTTACTACAGCCTATGATTTCAGGGAGGAAAGGGGCCAGGGGAGGGCTGGCAGACTTTAGCCCGGGGGGCAAGCACACAGCACTGGCCCATAATTAGCGGCCTATCCTTAAAGAGTGGTTTTTGGTACAATATATATTTATCTATATAAAAAGAGGCTATTTTAGTGTTGCTTAATCCATATATATATATATTTATGCCTGGGCACTTTAGACAGGGTAACCCCCTATGATGTAACATGGTTATCATTTTAGACAAATACACAGGCAATACTGTGTGCACTACTGTTAGGTGTACACAGTTCTGCCTTCACGAGCAGTATACGGTGAAGCGGGACATACCTCCCAACTGTCCTAAGCGAAATAGTCACCCAAATTCAGGACTGCCCCACTAGATTCAGGACAGTTGGCAGACTGTCCTGCTCTCTCCTACCTGTTCTTGTCACTGTCACCACTTGTAGCTGCAATTTTCTTTAGCTCATTTGCTGCTTGTCTGGATCCTGGAATATTGGAGGCCCTATTTGGAGATAAAAATAGGTACATGAAATTTAGAAAACTCCAACCAATAATAGTGTTTACATTTGATAAATAGACCTATTTCCCTCCCTCCAAACAGCCGCAGCGATAAATTAAATAGCATTTACGTTTAATAAATATAACCATTTCCCACAACCATCCCAGGCATTAAATAATTCATAATCACTTTTAATAAATAGACCTCATTTTCCCCAAACATTCAATTAATAGATCACAAACCACCCCAGCATTAAATTAAAGGTCCAAACACACCATCTTAACTTCATAGGCCCCACTATTAAGTTAAATCGACCCACCATCAACACAAATAAAATAGCAATACACATACACATACACACACACACACACACACACACTACACTGGCCCCTCACACACACACACACACACTACACTGGCCCCTCACACACACACAGTATATATGCCCCCCCCCCACACACACAGTATATATGCCCCCCAAACACACACACACACACACACAGTATACATGCCCTCACTCACACACACAGTATATAAGCCCCTCACACACACACACAGTATATAAGCCCCTCACACACACACACACACACACACACAGTATATATGCCCCTCACACACACACACACAGTATATATGCCCCTCACACACACACACAGTATATATGCCCCTCACACATACACACACAGTATATTGCCACACACACACACTATTAATATACCACCCCACCGCACTTACCTTTCTCCATCAGCGGTGCGCGCTCTGCACTTCTCATTCTTCCGACATGAGACGGCACCAATCACATGGTGCGTGTCCCATGTGACAGAAGAATTCTCAGATTCTCAGGAGAGAGCGGCCCAAAACACACTTTTTCTGACTGGCCCGGGGGGGCCAATGCCCCTCTGCCCCCCGTGCCAGCCCGCCCCTGGAAGGGACATTTGCCCGTAGTAAATGTGCAGTAAGGGTGTGACAATTTCAAGTGCACACAGCAGCGTCCGATTCAACCTCTGGTCATCTCTCTGGCACTTGTTTTTCAGCCGCATCTCCTGTTCCAGGTATAGGTCTAGTCTGATTACTAGTAATGACAGCTGTGTATGCATGCTATTACATGTGTTTGTAATCAGGAGCAACTGTAAAAATTTGTTTTTTTTATGTACAGTAGACATTCATAACATACTAATGTATTTAATGGATAGTAAATAAAAAACACTTATTTTTTAATGTTTTATCATTAATGCTTATATTGTTAACAGATAACATTAATTGAATATTTTTTTTTCTGTGCTTTCTTTTGCGACTTTATATCCCACATATATATTGGACATATCCTGCAGTGTCTTGTCAAGTAGAGTAGAGAAAACCTACACTCATATTCATCACAGCACGTACCTTCAGATCCGGCGTATGCAACCCAGATTTACGTTCGTTTTAAAACAAACACATATTGTGTCTCTTGATGAATCAGGCCCTTAATGATTCTTTGACTTCACATTATATAAAGGCTTTCCAATATGACACTGATACACCTTGGCATCTGTGCTACTTCCAAAATATATTGTTGAATAAGAAAATATACATTGGACAGCAGGGATATATCTGGCAGTGAAGAGGTTACCTGGGTGTGTGCCTTAGGCTGTAAGTTTCCTTTCTTTTGAATTGGGAGGAGCCACTACTCATTTATTGGCAGAGAATGTATGAACTTGTCAGAAAGAAAGTAGACATGGGAGATGATAGGCAGCGTGGAGAGAAAGATTCTGCAACTCGACCAAAGCAATCCAGGGGCAGAGGAAGGGCAGCCAGTAAATCCACTGAATCAAGCAATAAGGCACGCTCAAGAGGAAGAGGGAAGTCATTGGCAAAAGATGCACCCTTGTCAAAGGCTAATGTAAGACCTGTAGGACAAAGCAGTGAAAGGAAACAGTCACAAACGACACCTCGTCAAATCAAGGATAATTCCATACATGACAAAGATGAAAATGCACAATCCCAGGTGAATTTACCTGGAGAAACAAACACAAGGGACAAAACTGATAATAAAAAAATGGTGAAAAAGAGAGTGAATGGGTTAATCGCAAAACAAAATGCCTATAGAGAAACTACTGTGGATTCTGGGGGCAGATATGTACCCTCCCCAAGTGACCAGAGAACTGAACAAACTACCTCTGGGAAGGGAAAATCAAATAAACTGAAACATGTGGTAGAAAGTTTGAAAATGAAAATGAAAGACATCTCAAATGCTGCAGAGAAAATAAATAATATAGTAAAAATCATCATACAAAAAGTCTCTGAAAAAGATCCACTATTCCAAGATATGGAGAGAATGTCAACTGGGAGCTATTATGAAGGTGTCAAGGTAAGAAAACCACTTTATAAAGTAATGTCTCCTAGTATATTGTTTTTGTGTACCTTTTCTTCTATACAGATATCAAAGGTTCCTATCCAACATGAAGTGTATACTACGTTCATCATCCGACTGAATGTAGCTCAAGCAGAATATACCACGTACCTATATAAAGCAGCATGAGTATGCAGTTTTGAGGAAATCTGATATATATTTATTTAGAGTGGGCTGTGGAAAGGGTTGGTCTCTGTAGTTTTGCTAAAGTCAACCTTAACAGTGTAATTTAATTTTTTTTTTTTTTTAAACTGCTACTCTTCACTTTTAGCGGTCTATTTATTAAAAAGCAGCGACAGGACTAGTTTTCTATTTCTGCATATCGCAGCAATAGAAAACTTCCTATTGCTGCAATTTATCATTGGAATTTTTTAATTATATATGACATAATCTACACCTACTGTAAATTATAAAGGTATTATTCACAGAAGTGTTCCATTAGAATATAAACGCATGAGGCATCAGACCAGAAGGCTCATACTTGCCAACTTTAAATTTTTGACATCCGGAGATCCCGGAGGGCGGAAGGTGCTGGGGCACGACCAATCGCGTCATTTTGACACAATTCACTGTGAATCGTATCATTGAGGCTCCCGTCCTGCCCACTTAACTAGGAAGTAGGCAGGATGCGGGAGAATTGCCTGCTCTCCCAGGAGTCTGGGAGACCTACCTGGAATATGGGAGTCTCCCGGATCGTCTGGGAGAGTGGGCAAGTATGAGTAAGCTGTATATTCTTACTTATGAAATACCACCTGTAGAGTGACGTTATTGACACTGGTGTGATGACATAATTTTTCGAAGCCTCTTTCCCTGGCCCACACTGATATGAAATATTGGTATGCACCCTTTAGAGGTATATATGCAAGACGAGTCCCAATCGTCAATGCTATTGAAAGGGTTAAAGTTGCTTCAACATAGTTGTGGATTTAAGTAAAAACAGAAGAAGAAGCACAAAGGCTACCAATTGTAGTATGGGCACATTACCATGTAGAGTAAACAGTGGGTATGATCATAAAAGTGCTTTATTTGTCAGCAATAAAGTAGGGTAATCATCCAGTGAATGACCGGTTAAGGTAATTGTCTTGTTTTATTAGGATGGTGTATGTAGAAGACACAGCATAAAAATTATTTTGAGACATATACTATCATCATTACTATGTCTACTTTTAAAAAGAAAATGTTGGTTTCAAAGATGGAAGTAATAATTCAAATTTTAAAACAAAAAATCAGGAAAGGTACAGAAATTACCAGTGATTGAAAGCAAAAAGCCAGTAAATGAACACACGAATTCGGTGAATGAACAATGTGACTTACTTTAATAAAACAAAGGCAACAGATAAACTTACATACACTGTATGTTAAATTGAAGTACAAGATACTACAAGAATATTATTTTTAGTGCAAGATAATTTGTTGTTTAAATGCTATTAAGCGTCTGTTTGTCTATATTTAAGTATTTCTGGAACGCTGTATACCACAAATGCTCTTGAACCAGTTATACTTGGAGCAAATATTTTTTCCTTCACCATGTTCTTGTGATACAATATCCGGTCCTCTTGCACAGGCCATTTGCTGACTTTAACTTGGTCATGGGCTTTATCTTTTACTACTCCTGGATAAAACTCTACCTCATATTCTACAATAACATAGTGGTTAAAATATAAAGTTTCGACCATGTGTACTTCTCCATCTATATTCTTTTCACTAGAGTTCTCACTTAAATTCTCATTGTCACCACTTGAATCATCTATTGAGAATTCATCAGGGTAAGTTGATGTTTCAGGCTCAACAGTTTTACGTTTCTTAGAAGTATTCACTTGGATTTTTGAGCTAGCCTTTGACACAGTTTTGTTTTCTCTTTTTCTTCCTAGTTTCCTCTTTTTAGCTGCCTAAATATGATTCTTCCTTGCTTGCTCTTGCTTTCATTTTTTTTTTTTTTTGCTGTGCTTGCAGATAAGCTTCCCATTTTGCAGTTGTAATGGCAAATAGTTTTTTTTTTTTCATGAGGATTGTTTTACTTTGTCTTCATCTGGTGATTTATTTGCTGTGGGCGCATCCTTTCTTTTTGGTGATTGGAGGATTACTTTTGGCAAATTGCTTTCCATATTTAGTAGCCCTGCTGTATTCTCTTGACTTGTATTCTCCACAGCATTGTGGGCGAGATTACTATTAGCAGTTGTGGTCGTTAGTTGAGGATCCTGGTTTTTTTTTCTGGCTGATGACCGACCTTCTCTGTTCTTGCTGCTTGCACTTTAGCAAAACACATACAAACCTAGCATCTCAGTAGAAACTGATTCATCACTGTTGCTTCTGAAAAAATATAAACGGTAAAACATGATGAGGGCTCATTTCAGTTTGTATAACCTTCACTACTGCCTGTAAACAAGGAATGGGACTAGACAGCTGTCACGGATTTGATAGTCCTGAAGGTCTTACCTGCTGGTATTAGTGCTGCTAAGCCAGGAGGCACAGAGTCTAACACGACTCTGATCTTCGCCAGGGGCCCCTCGCCATGGAGTTTGGGGCTCGCTGCAAGAGACATGAAGGTCGCAGCCCTCCCAGTTAGCTACCAGCGAAGTAACAGGTGAATAAATGTTGTTGTGCAATCCGAGGTCAAACAATGTGGGCAATAATGGTACTGAAGGAACAGGCATAATCGGAGTCAAAACCAGGAGAAGTATGCAGTCACAGGGACATCCGAAAGCACAGTCAGGCAGAACAGAGTCAAATTCCAGGAAGTCAGGCAGAATGCTGGGAAGCGTACAGGAGCGCTGGAGCATAGGGAGACCTAGATACTCTGGCACCCTAATGGTGCCAGAGCCATCTTTAAATAGATAAAGGTGAAACCTCATTGGTGGCAGTGGAATCGGTGGTCAGAACCAGCTGACCGCCGACAGGAAGAGGCAGCAAGCGTCTCCGTTGCCTGGCAATGGAGATACGATCGATCTGCGCGTGCTACCGGGCCGAAGACAGGAAGAAGCGCCCCGGTGCCTAGTAATGGGACGTGCTCATAAAGGAAAGGAAGTCGTCCCTGGCACCTACTGTGTGTGCAGGGACAGCATCTGGCAACAACTCTGGTACATCCTTATCCTCAAATAACGCCTTTTTGAGATGCACTTTGATAAGTCAATTGCTTCAATGTCGAATGGAAACAGTCCACACACCTTGAAGCCATTTTGGATTGTTTCATTGAGGGATTATTTCCATATTTCTCTTTGCACCTACAGTTCTTTTAAAAAATAGTTACAACCATATATCACTTGGGTGGTCGTCAGTAAGTGATTTTTCTTTATTCACACCTTTTAAAATTCTGTCTACTGCATCTTTTACTTCATCTGGGTGCATTGGAAATCCAATTTTGGCATTATTAAAATCTAGGTTTCTAGTCTGAGTTCTTCTTCAGGAGCAGTACTGGTTGTGGTCCCATTTTTCTAACATCAGGCACCTTCCCTGAAAGTTTGTTGTGTTGAGTGCTTTTTGAGATGTTGACTTGCCTTGCTAAGACTTAGAGTGCCAGTCCTAATAGCTGCCAAAGTTGCAGAAAGTGATTCTTCACTGTACCTAAGTCCTTTGTAAACTTTGGGTAAATCTTGGTCACCATCATCCATCTGATTGTAAAGAAGAAATGGGCGGATTACAATTTAGAACCTCTGGGAAAATACAATCCAGTAAATGAACAGATATTAACCAGTGATTGAACTCTAATTTTATGTTATTTAGTGAAGTGTTTTTCCATTTGGTATAAATTAACCTAAATTTACCTTGATTTTTAGGAATAAACAACAATAATCTGCTAAAACCCAGTAAATTAACAATTTGTTCATTGACTGGAAAAATCTGGCAGAAGTATCTAGCAAATGAACTTCCTTTGTCTTGCCCTGTCCACGGCTACTCACATAGCTTTTAAGCTCAAATTATGAAATCTTAACCCTTTAAAGGCATATAACCAAATGCATGGAGGTATAAACACTGTTTATTATTTTATAAAGTTATTAATACAAATTAAGCAGTACATCACCTTTATTATTTTAGATGAAAGTAGCCCATACACAGGAAGCCATTTGGAATCTCATCTTATGACTTCAGGATCCAATCAGAATCCAACTAACACAAGAAAGCTTCAAATCATTAAATTAGATACTTGTTATGCTTGACTGAAAAGTTTAAAGCTTGTTTTAATGCACTAAACCTAAAAATGTTCATTTACTGGTAATATTGATTCACTGGACAATTCACCCTGCCTGAAAATAACAAACACCTAGCCTATATTCAGGGCACTCCCTTATTTCTTGGCACCCTTCTACCAAGTGGAGGACTAAGCCACATACTATTATACTTTAGTGGCTTCAAACACAAATACAGTCATTGTATATATCTCTATCCAGCCACTGTGATCTGTCTCTCTCTGTGGTACCAGGAACTCTAGATTTCCTGCCTTGCAGAACACACAATGAGCCCTCGATGAACAGACAATCTATCTCGAACTTGTCTGGGATTGCAGCTTTTCTTGCTTCCTGCATGTCACAACACAGTTCCTCACTGCACTGATCCTTCCTCTTTCAGATGCCTTCTCAGACCTCCTGCAGAACACACAATGGCCTTATCCTGGACTATCTGCCCAGCTCCTTCTTCACCCTTCTAAACCCAACACTGAGCTGCTTCTTGGTGGCGATCCTGTGGGGGGGAGGATTCCAAATTCCCACTTACAATACACAATATACCATATAATCAGAATAAGAGCTCATGGGACCCTAGGCAAGATACTGGTCAGTTCCTGCTAAAATATCTTTTTCAAAACAAACTGGAGCTAAAGGTAAAGCTTAAACAAAGACACACACACACATATATATATATATATATATATATATATATATATATATATATATATATATATATATATATATATATATATATATATATATATATTGCTTTTTTTGTCATAGAACTCACCAGAACTGCGTACCGGCACCTTTTTTCGATGGATTTTCCAAGCTTTAAAAGTAACTTTTGAACATTTGATGTTTGGTTCACGTGAACTTGAATCGCCCTGTCAAGCATAGCAGGTCGGCTGCAAAATCATTAAAGCGGTGCATGTGGGCTGCTTGTGTGTCGAGTGCATGCGTACTTCATCCGCGCTGGTGGTGATGGCACTGCTCGACTTGTGGCGCTGCTCAACTTGTGATTGATCGTGTGGTCACGCACTGAGTGCTTACTGCAGGCGGCGACCGTTATGTTTCGTTATGCAACTGAGGTGTGTGGGTGTGTGTACAGTAATTGACTACGTAATGTGAGTTCCGGCACCTTTTTTCTTACAAAAAAAGCACTGTGTAATATATATATCTATATCTATATCTATATCTATATCTATATCTATATATATCAAAAAACATAGGAAGAAAGGGCGTTCATGATATAGTAATTAATGTACAATTAATGAAACTGTTGGATGAAGGCAGTGTACATTTTTTAAATAAAGATAAAGCTTATCTGTCAAATGCTGGATAGATGTACTGTGTAGACAGAATCCTAAGCTCTCACTTGTAATCACTTCATTATCTTTACAAAAGGTAGCATAGAAACAGCGCTTATCTGAGTCCATGGTGGTGTTGGAGGAACATTTGAAGCTGTCCAGATCAGCAGGTGTAACTGTTCCATAAATGTCGCACAGACAGTAAAAAATTACTTTAAAAAAAGACTATAAAAAAATAACATTATTATTATTATTATTATCATACATTTGTAAGGTGCCACAGTTCTCTGCAGCACTGTACAGTAGGGAAAACAGTACATACATAAAACAGGGACATACAAGGAAGACATAATAAACACACACATGAAAACAAAGGGTATGAAGGAACTTGCTCATTAGAGAGCTTACATTCTAAGTGGAAGAGGGCACAGCTGAAACAAGAGGAGCAAATGTGGTTCAGATTGGAGATTGAGACAATAGTAGGGGTTATTACGTTATTTTGTTAATTAATGACACATATAAATTATATAGGTTCTGTGGTTAATTAGATTCAGTCTGTGTTTTATCTAAGGATGAGCGGGCTCGGATTCCGCTAATCCGAGCCCACCCGAACAGTGCGGATCCGACGGGATCCGAGCACTGTTCGGGAACTTCCGGGCGCCAAACGAAGCCAAACCGAGGCTATGACATCCAAGTCTCGCGTCGGATCTCGCGAGACTCGGATGTCATAAATACTCACCTTGCGGCCACCATCTTCATTTCGCCTGACATCAGGGAAGGGGGAGGGTGTATAGTGTAGTGGTGCTCTTTACTTGTGTCTAGTGCTCTGTACTTGCTGAGTCCAGTGGTGCATCAGTCCAGTGCTCTGTCCTTGCTGAGTACAGTGGTGCTTTTGTCCTGTGCTTTGTTCTGCTAAGTGCATAGTTATTTTAAAAGTATTAAAAAATCTTCAAAAAAAAAAATAATTTAAAATTATACAAAAATCATTTAAAAAAAAAAAAAAAAAAAAAAGTATAAAAAAAATTCTTGCAGTCCAGAAACATTAATATACTGCAATCTATAAAAAAATTGTTCACTGTTCCAGCAGTATTTAAAAAATATTACTGTAATACAAAGTGTGCTGCATATAATGGAGTACCAAAATTTGGAGGAAAGTAGGGGAAAGATCAAGACCCACTTCCTTATAATGCTGAACCTGCTGCCACTAGTCATAACATAGACGATGAAATGCCATCAACGTCGTCTGCCAAGGCCGATGCCCAATCTCCTAGTAGAGGGCATGTAAAATCCAAAAACCCAAAGTTCACAAAAATTAGCAAAAAAAGGAAATTAAAAAACATCTGAGGAGAAACGAAAACTTGTCAATATGCCATTTACGACACGGAGTGGCAAGGAACGGCTTAGGCCCTGGCCAGTGTTCAGGACTAGTGGTTCAGCTTCACCCAAGGATCTAAGCCCTCCCCCCCCCCCCCTCCAAAAAATTTAAGAGAGTTATGCTGTCAGCAACAACAACAACACAGCAAACAACTCTGCCTTCTAAACAGATGACATCACAAATCCCCAAGGCGAGTCCAAGGGTGTTGGTGGTAGCGAAGCCTGACCTTCCCATCACTGTACGGGAAGAGGTGACTCCATCCACCATTTGCAGCACACCCTCTGCATATGCTGGAAGGATCACCCACAGTGTAGATCCAGATTTGGATAATCAAGGTATCAATGTTGTACACCGGGAGGAGGCTATTGATGTAGCTTGCGCTGAGGAGGAACTTGACGAGGAGGATGCTGATGTGGTTATTTTAAATGAGGCACCAGGGGGGGGAAACAGTTGATGTCCATGGGATGAAAAAGCCCATCGTCATGCCTGGTCAGAAGACCAAAAAATGCACCTCTTCGGTATGGAGTTATTTTTATCCAAATCCGGACAACAAATGTATGGCCATATGTAGCTTATGTAAAGCTCAAATAAGCAGGGGTAAGGATCTTGGCCACCTAGGGACATCCTCCGTTATACGTCACCTGAATAACCTTCATAGTTCAGTGGTTAGTTCAGGAACTGGGGCTAGGACCATCATCAGTCCAGGGACACCTAAATTCCTTGGTCCTGTTGGATACACACCACCAACACACTCCTCGTCAACTTCCTCCACGATCTCCATCAGATTTAGTCCTGCAGGCCATGTCACCAGCCAGACTGAGTCCTCTTCAATCCGGGATTCATCCGAGGAATCCTGCAGCGGTACGCCTACTACTGCCACTGCTGCTGTTGCTGCTGGTAGTCGGTCATCTTCCCAGAGGGGAAGTCGTAAGAACGCTACGTCTTTCACCAAACAGTTGACCGTCCAACAGTCGTTTGCCACGAGCACTAAGTACGACAGTAGTCACCCTATTGCAAAGCGGATAACTGTGGCTGTAACAGCTATGTTGGTGTTAGACGTGCATCCGGTGTCCTCCATCAGTGGAGTGGGATTTAGACGGTTGATGGAGGTATTGTGTCCCCGGTACCAAATCCCGTCGAGATTCCACTTCACTAGGCAGGCGATACCAAAGATGTACAGAGAAGTACGAACAAGTGTCCTCAGTGCTCTGAAAAATGCGGTTGTACCCACTGTCCACTTAACCACAGACATGTGGACAAGTGGTTCAGGGCAAACAAAGGACTATATGACTGTGACAGCCCACTGGGTAGATGCATCGCCTTCCGCAGCAACAGCAGCAGCATCTCCACAACGGCTGCTCGTGGCAAGGCAGGCAACGTTATGTATCGCAGGTTTTAATAAGAGGCACAATGCTGACAACCTCTTAGAGAAAGTGAGGGAAATGATCTCGCAGTGGCTTTTCCCACTTAGACTCTCCTGGGGATTTGTGGTGTCAGACAACGCCAGTAACATTGTGCGGGCATTACATATGGGCAATTTCCAGCACGTCCCAAGTTTTGCCCACACCGTTAATTTGGTGGTGCAGCATTACCTGAAGAGTGACAGGGGTGTGCAGGAGATGCTTGCGGTGGCCCGCAAAATTGCTGGACACTTTCGGCATTCTGCCACTGCCTACCGCAGACTCGAGCAACATCAAAAAAGTCTGAACCTGCCCTGCCATCACCTCAAACAAGAGGTTGTGACACGCTGGAACTCCACCCTCTATATGCTGCAGAGGATGGAGGAGCAGAAAAAAAGGCCATTCAAGCCTACACAGCCACCTACGACATAGGCAAAGGAGTGGGGATGCGCCTGAGTCAAGCGCAGTGGAGACTGATTTCCGTGTTGTGCAAGGTTCTCCAGCCGTTTGAACTTGCCACACGAGAAGTCAGTTCCGACACTGCCAGCTTGAGTCAGGTCATTCCCCTGATCAGGCTGTTGCAGAAGCAGCTGGAGAAAGTGAGGGAGGAGCTGGTAAACCATTGCGATTCCACCAAGCATGTAGCTCTTGTGGATGAAGCCCTTCCTACGCTTTGCCAGGATCCGAGGGTGGTCACTCTTTTAAAGTCAGAGGAATACATTCTGGCCACCGTGCTCGATCCTCGGTTTAAAGCGTATGTTGTGTCTCTGTTATTTGCGGACACAAGTCTACATCGGTGCAAAGACCTGCTGGTCAGGAGATTGTCCTCTGAAGAGGACCGTAACATGCCAACAGCTCCACCTTCATTTTCTTCTACACCTGTGGCTGCGAGGAAAAAGCTCAGTTTTCCTAAAAGACCCGCTGGCGGGGATGCTGAGAACATTTGGTCCGGACTAAAGGACCTGCCAACCATTGCAGACATGTCTACTGTCGCTGCATTGGATGCTGTCACAATTGAAAAAATGGTGGAGGATTATTTTGCTGACACCATCCAAATAGACATGTCAGACAGTCCATATTGTTACTGGCAGGAAAAAAAGGCAGTTTGGAAGCCCCTGTACAAACTGGCTGTATTTTACCTGAGTTGTCCCCCCTCCAGTGTGTACTCGGAAAGAGTTTTTAGTGCAGCGGGGAACCTGGTCAGTGAGCGGCGAAGGAGTTTGCTTCCGCAGAACGTTGAAAAAATGATGTTCATAAAAATGAATGATCAATTCCTCAATCAAGTACAGCACTGCCCTCCAGATACTACAGAGGGACCTGTGGTTGTGGAGTCCAGCGGGGATGAATTGATAATGTGTGAGGATGAGGAATTACACACTGAAGGGGGAGAGGAATCAGAGGATGAGGATGAGGAAGACATCTTGGCTCAGTAGAGCCTGTTTAGTTTGTACAGGGAGAGATGATTAGCTTTTTTGGTGTGGAGGCCCAAACAAACCAATCATTTCAGCCACAGTTTGGTAGGCCCTTTCTCTGAAATGATTGGTTTGTTAAAGTGTGCATGTCCTATTTCAACAACATAAGGGTGGGTGGGAGGGCTCAAGGACAATTTCATCTTGCAAATCTTTTTTTGGCATTATGTGACCGTCCAACAGTTGTTTGCCATGAGCACAAAGTACGACAGTAGTCATCCTATGGCAAAGCGGATAACTGCGGCCTTAACGGCTATGTTGGTGTTAGACGTGCATCCGGTGTCCGCCATCTGTGCAGTGGAATTCAGACCAGTTGGAGGAGGTATTGTGGCCCCGGTACCAAATTGGGTACCGGGGCCACTCCACTATGCAGTCCAGAAAGCTTTGTATCAGATATTAAACTACGTTCACTGTTCCTGCCAAATAAAAAAATTAGTGGAAATGATTGTTATTGAATGTTATTGAGGTTAATAATAGCGTAGGAGTGAAAAAAAACAAAAAAACTGGATTTTAGCACTTTTTATGCTTTTTTTAAAAATAAATCGGAACCCAAAACCCTAAATCAGAACCAAAACCTTTCGTCAGGTGTTTTGGCAAAACAAATCAGAACCCAAAACCTCAAGCTAATCAGAACCCAAAACACAAAACACTAAAAGTGGCCGGTGCACACCCCTAGTTTTATCTGGTTTGAATTAGAACACCAGAACCTGTGGCATTTTCAGATCTCAGTAATTAAAGGGATGAGTCTTCGATCATGATCCAGATTGACATTTTTTAAAAAACATTAAATTGGATATAATTTAGTGTGCAGAAAACAAATGACTGATAACTTACTGATAGTTGGTAGGAGCCAATCATAGTCTAGCTATCAATTTCTAAAATGTACTAGATAGACTAAACGACCAACAGCAGCCTTCATGCCATATTACATTTTTGTCGTCTTATATGAATATGTAAAATATTCTTCCAGATTGTGACCTTGTATTTCTTAGAGCAACACTACTGGTATATTTGTTGGTGGTTTAAATTACAAGAGCAGAAACTGGTGCTATATAAGTATCAATAGTGTTATCTAATGGGGGTCAGAGATCTGTGTCCACAGCAATTATCGTTAATCGAACCAAGTCTCCTTATTCTTTGTGTGTGTTAATTGAACACAAAGACATTAGAGCCAATTCTTTGCTGAACTTTAAACTGGAAGTTCCCATGGCAATACTCTGTCCTCTTCTGATACATCATAACTAATGTCAGCTACTAGAAACCATGCAGAAAGGGTAGAAAGTGAATGCAGAAGTAAGTGTGATTTTATAAAAAAAAAAAAAATAGCCAAGTAATTATGAAAAAGCTAAATAATTATCCTGTCTTTAGATTTCAAAGCCAAATGAGTTTGATATCATGCTGAGAATACCAATCACTGATCACCAAAGAATTGGCTTGACTGAGTTTGGCAAGACTGGTGCTTTCTACACACTGACATGTAAACGAAAGCCAGAAGATTTTATGGAAAGATACATAGGTGATAAAGGAAACATTTCATCCCAAAAAATAATTTCTAAATTTAGAAAACTTGTTAAAAAGGCAATTTTAGGTAAGTCACAACAGCTATTTATTTGTGAAATGTGTTTATTATTTTGATGTATGTTTCTTTCATAAATAAAATGCAGATTTTATAATGACATACAGATTTATCAGTAATTGAGGGTGGTAATAATAGGCATGTGAGGGGCAAAGAGTGTGGCAATTCAAGTGACAAATAGCCTGGAAATAAGCATAAAATTAGATGGTCATACATATAGGACAATTAAGAAAACACAGGCACTCAATATTCTAAAAATATAACACAGCGAGAAAGTGTGTATATGCTGCTCCCAGAAGGAGGAGGTGCTCTCTCCTCTAAAATAGACTTTGTATATACAAACAAATAGGAAGCACAATGTACTCATTATATCCCAAAAAGTATACTGAAAAATAATTATTTATGTTCCTGAGAGATTATAAAAACAGATCTCCTATTTAGAAGTGTTAAAATAAATTAGTATAAGTAATATCAAACATCTCAGAAATTGCATTAACAGAAATTGCAGATTGCAGGTTCAATCTGACTAATATTCAATTCCGATGTTAGAACTATAAACAGTAACCAGAGTATACAAAAGTAAACATCCTTTAGAGAAAGTTTTTATTAGTCTCTGGTAGATTAAATTCTCCACAGTAATAACCTGCAGTTCTATGAGTTTATCTGGTTAATCATAGACAGTTTTATATAACTCACACAGGATATTCCTGTGAAGGATTTAATCTACCAGAGAATAGCAAAAACTGTTTCTCCAAAGGCAGTTTACTTTTACAGTTTATGGTTTTAACATTGGAATTGAAAACTGGTATAGGCACCTATAAATCTGCAATTTATATGAATGCAATTTCTGAGATATTACTGACACAAGTGTTACTATCAATCAGTATATGTGTTGAATAAATAGGTGATCTGTTTTTATAATCTCTTGGGAACGTAAATATATGTTTTTCAGAATTCTCTTTTTGATATAATTGAACATTTCGCTTCCTATTTCTTTGTATATACCTATACATATAGGGCCCGATTAATGTTTTGATGTATGCCTGTTTGCATAGCGTATCTTGCGCAATTCCGTACTGCACATGTACAGAAACAGACATTACTCCAATGAGCTCAATTACTGGCAACTCATATATACATGCAAGTAACTCTTACGACTGCCTATTACACATATGTGTGCCAGTAGCTATCACAGAACAACTGTATGCAACTAAGATATATTATTTAAACGCATTGTATGTACAGTATGCATTAAAATCATCTTTATGTAAATAATAAAACAATTATTAAAGTTTTAGATTACAAAATAAATGTTTTTAAAATAATTGTACTATTAACAGTTGTTTTAATTTATGATCAATAAAATATTTTATGCGCTCTATTTTTCTTTTAATTTCATTGTACTTACGCATGTGTGTATGCTGCAGTCTGTTATCTGTGTCTATGTACGACAAGTAATTTTTAGACATCGTATTTTCACACAGATTCAAATAGAAATATATCTTGAGATATTCTTGGATTTGAATATAGGCAGAACTAGTAACTCAAGTTGCATGCTCTTTTTAAACACCGATCTTATGTCCAAATTGCGTTCGGATATGACTCTGGCCGATAGTGTTAAATGTTATGTTTTCTTCAGAAGCATATATATGGAAAGGCCCCCTCTAAAAATCCTGTGTTTGCCCCTGCTAGGATTGTTTTCCTTTCTTAAAGACAACAATGCTACGTTGTTCCATTCATGATCTCAATGTCAGAAAATTAAATTAAATGTGAGAGACTTAAGGTACATCCAAACAAACATTTTTTGGCTCATATCTGAAACCCCTCTATTCATATAAACTCTCAGAAACACCTATAAGCATGTTTTCTTAGAAAATGCCAGGTAAAGGACATGATTAAAAGTACAAACAAACAAGATATCTGTCTCGACGTACTGAGGGTGGCCACACACTTTTAAATCCCATGTTATAATGTTTTTTATAGAATTTTTAAACCTTGACATGCATGATAGTCAATTTATGGTTAATATGATAGTCATCCATAAGCAAACAGATTGCAGCCGGTTAGAATTTGGCTATCCCATAACTGTCCGACATTATGCATTCCCTGAGAATGTCTTTCTGATCTGTAAAATAAAAATTGTAATGTGTGTGTGTGAAGCGATCATTTGTTTTTTTATCAATCTGACTAAAAATGATTGGATTGCTAAAATACGATTATGATGACCTCAGTTGGTGTGATTGTACACTTATAGAATTGTTCATTTGGTAATAAAAAGCATAATCTGTGTGTTGCCATCTTCACTAGTAAATTTTTCTAGCCCATTTATCTAGTGCAGTTCAGAGAGACCGAAGACCCACACACCAGTAAATCATATTGGAAAAACAGGACAAAATATTCATCAACAGATGCTTCATCCTTTTCACTTCTTTTATTTAAAGGATATGTTAATCTGATCTGAATGTTTCAGCATTAGTTTCCAGTTAGTAAAAAAGGTGATAATAAGCCCACAAAATATGATCCTAAGGAACTACAAAGGAACCAGTTTCTTCCATATACCCAGAACCGGTGGTAGTTGCATCATCCAGAACCAGTGTTAGTTGTATCATCAACTCTGACAAAGCCGACACACTTAACTACAAATTAAGCCCGAAACCAGTAATAGCGATAGTATGAGAATATGGACTTGCCATATAGCAGGCACTAATTCTGTCCGCCAGCTGTAATGATCTAAAAATGTAAACTGCGACTGTTAGAAATATTTACATAAACAAATGACGTCATTTTTAATAGGCGCAGTGCAAATGCAACTGTCACGGTTAAATACAGGAGTACAGCTAGGAGCCACGAATATGGTGAAAACACTCTGTTTATTTGCAGAAAAGTATAAATAGCAGGTTATCAAGAGTTGTAGTAAATACCAGGTGCAAGCTGATGCAGGAAGAAATATGAATTCTCAGGAACCAGCAGGTACACCGCTAGTGCAGGGTAGCAGGAGGTATGAACAGATTCCAAGCAGCAAGTAACCAGAAATATCTCAGAAGGCAGGAACAACAGGAAACAACAGGATGTGACAACAATAACCAGCCCTGAATGCTGGAAGATACAGGTATAAATGGAACACACCCAGGTGCATGAGATAATGAGTGAAGCAGTGTTAACTCGTAAGGTACTAGGAGCACAACAGGCACAATAGCAGCACCTCTGGTGATCAGAGGTACTGCTGCTAACAAATAAAATGAACACAAATGATAAAGTCTGATAGTCCAGGAGGCAGGAGCTGCCAGGCAAAGCAGTATGCTGCAGGCAGATCGTGATAGCAACTTTTAAAGCGGCAATGGCCAGCCCCACCGCCTGTACTACATTATACAGGCATTTCTTTATGTAGATATTTTTTACAGTCGCATTTTACATTTTTAGATCATTACAGCTGGCGGACAGAATTAGTGCCTGATATATGGTAAGTCCATATTCTCATACTATAGCTATTATTGGTTTCGGCCTTAATTTCTAGTTGTTAAGTGTGTCTGCTTTGTCAGAGCCGATGACACGCACCACACCCAGAAGAACTCATGGCCCAACTATCTGCAATCCTCAT
Source organism: Mixophyes fleayi (assembly GCF_038048845.1). NCBI lineage: Eukaryota > Metazoa > Chordata > Amphibia > Anura > Limnodynastidae > Mixophyes > Mixophyes fleayi. The sequence continues at coordinate 156,592,465 of NC_134404.1, read as the reverse complement.
GAATTAGCTTGGGAGACTGATTTTGGCAAAATGCTTGATAATGACTAATTGGCAGGGATCAGGGGGAATGCTACCCCCAGCTTAATTTGCGTAGTGAACAAAGAAAATGAATATAAGCTATTTTACAGATGTACCAACTAAACTCAAAAAGATACATCCAGATACCTCTGATAAATGTTAGAGGGGCTGTCCGGCTGAGGGCTGGTTTCTTCATATCTGATGGGGATGCCCAAATCTCTCTGACCTCTGGCTTGACATTTAAGATTTAATATTTGCTATGTGTAATTAAACATCCCCATGGATTCCAAATTTTCCCTCCTCCCTCGAGAAATACCTTCTGCAATCCATTACCAAAACAAATAAATAAGACATATAGGGCCTGTTTCAATTGGGAACACAACTTGCAGTTTAAAAAAGAGTAGTTCTGACCGAATTCAAATCCAAGGGGATCTCAAAATGCGTTTGGATTGGACTCTGCATGTAAGTATGCTTTGACTACATAATGCAGTATCCACACATGCATATGTGCAATAGAAGGTCACACCAGAATACATGCAAAAATGTATATTATAAAATAAATAAACATCTCAACAATATAATCATTAATAAAAACATTTTTTATATATATTTTTATTTTTTTACAGAAAGTACATAAATCAAGATGTTCTTAATGCGTACTGTACATACAGGGCCTGATTTATTAAGGAACGTAAATACCGATATTTTGTGTAAAATTGGTCTGTATATATGTTCAGAAAAGGACTATACGTCAGTAGACACTAGGGCAATCCAATTCCTCTTCGACCGCAAATGACACTTACTACTGCCTGCGATTTAAAGGGTGGAACGTGGGAGGAAAGTGGCATATGAATATAGTCGATGTACAGTAAGGGCGTGTCCAGCTTGAGAGCACGCACATTCATCCAATTTAAGCTCTGGGCATCTCTCAGGTAAATGGTTTTCACCAGAAGTACTTGTACCAGCTACTGGTATGGTGAAAGTGCCGAGTGATAGTGATGACAGTCATGTATGCATGCTAGAACATGTATTTGCAATAAAGACCAACTGTAAAAATGCATTTTATGTCCAGTAGACATTAATAACATCATGATAAATGTATTTTATGAAAAAAAAAAATTTAATGTTTTTACATTAATGATTATATTATTAATAGGTGTTAATGTATTTAATATTTTTTAATCTATGCATTGTGCTGGGACTTTAAATTCCACATATTTATTATTCAGTGTATGTATTGCAGTGTGATGTGTCTGTCTCAATACAGCAGGTGCCGTGTATGCAGAGCATACCTACACCCTTATTCAACAACAGACGTTCCTTCAGATCCGCTGAATATGGATGTGCATACACCCAATTTACGTGCGTTTTTTTTTTAAAAAAAACAAAAACGTACTTTACCTCAGTTTTATGTGCCTTAATGAATTAAGCCTACAATGCATTTTAATGGTCTATCTTGCATACATGTGTCCTGTGCTAGCTAGTGGCATGCATAAATGTACTTTTCCAAACTAAGACTGTGCCAGTCATCACCATCAGTCAGCACTTGTACCTGCCCTGAAGCTGGTTTAAATTATACGGCTGAAACAAGCGTACTTAAGAGAAACCCAGGACTTGAATCAGCCGCATCTGCATCTGAAAACCCTCAGCAAGTCCTTGCTGTACATTGCCTCCGTGTATCCCTTTCCACCCCTTTTCCGGCCTTCAAGTCGAAGGCAGACGTAAGTGTAATTTTTGTCCAGACATGAATTGCATGCAATTGCATTCGTTGGTGTAAGATCCATTTCAGAGGATGTGCAAAGCTGTTTTCACGCAAGATAAGGCATGCAAAGGGACTTACGTCTAAACATAAAGTCAGCCACCTGCCAGCTAGCCTCAAAATAGAAATAAACCAATCCCACTTCATTTCAATCCATTAACTGGATTTGCAATGTCCATCAAATAGAGAAAATGACAAGTATAATGAAGAACTCTGCCAAATCCAAAACACAGGGTCCATAAACTTCATTCTTTACCTTCCATTCCCCATTTGTATGAACGCATAGCTTCCTATTAAAATGTTTCCTCCTGAAATACCCTCTCCCTCTTCTCCCTCTTTCCCTCTACGTCTGCCAACCCCCCCTTTTTTGCCCTTTTCCCTTGTAACACCAACAATCAGTCACTTGAAAAAGTTATTTGTATTGTTATTTTTAATTTGTTACTTGGACTTGTCAAGATGTATTACGAATTAGTTAATTTACCTTTAATAAATAAAAGATAAAAAAAACAACAGTAGGTATGCTCCTAGCTAGCCTGTAAGAATTATCCCAGAAAAGAAAAGAATTAAAGGTTGGAAGTAGTGCTGTTACCAATCCAGGCCCTAGGGAACCTGAATGGGCACTTCCCAATTTATTACACTCCCAATAACAGTGCTACAATGCACCTATAGAACTCAGACTTAGGACCACTAATTTGACTGGGAGATTGTTGCAAAGAAAGTGTAACAGAGCTGAGTAGTCACAGTAGCAGTGTACTGAGCTTCGGCCCCAAAACTCTATGTGATAAGAATGCATATTTTAGATATACGTTCTAGTAACATTCAGCACCTCTCTCCTTTGCACACAATAAAGAGATGCAGAACCATCCCCATAGTCCATGCACATATAGCACAGTTTCCAGACGCTGAATACTGTCGTCACCAATGTCAATGAGGCTGGTAATTACAATTGACCGTGGATCTGAACAATAAAACTGTTCCATTGCAGTAGGCACATTTGTCTTCTGGTGTAATGTATCTGGTTATAATATCTGTATGGCTGCAATTCCAAGGAGGGAGCAAAAACTGACTTACTAGTTTTCATATAGTGAAGGCACCCATTTTGCTGACTTAACCAGTATACTACCTATCAATTGCAAGAATTACATCACTGAGGAACTTCTTCCCTAATATTCACAAGGTACTTCCCCTTAGTGAATGGATAGGCAATATGCTCATGAATATTATGTATGCCCTCGCTGTGTGTAGGTAACAGATCCAGTTTTTTTTTGCACATTTACAGGAAATCCATTCCTGAGCTTTTCACCTTATTCTCACTGCTGACCATGTTTGCAAAGGTAGATACAGCTGCTTGACCCAAGTTGCTAAATTTATGTCCAGATAAGAAAGGTCCAGTCATTCAGTGCTTGGCCAAATGGGCACAGTTAATGTGGTCAGACAGTGATCACAAACTGGGTCAGATAAAGTCATCCTCATACTGTCTGTTCCAGACACCGTAAAGATCCTAATTATATGCTGATCAGAATCAGCAAAGGTTTGGGCCCAGCAGAATCACAACACAATCATCAGTAGATCAATTGTTAGTATAAAGGTCTAATAATTTTTTTAAAAGGCAGACTCTTAATCTTGTAGCTTGTTCCCCTTGTTATGACATGTTTTATGGTGTACTGGCTGGTACTAAAACTGTTACTAAAAATGTATTTTTGAACAGGTATGGCAGTTTCTGTAATGAGGAAAAAACCGTCAAGTCCTGCCGTAACTCTTACTGTTGCAAATAAGCCTACAGATATCTTAGTGGATCTAGTGCTTGCATTAGAAATCAGGCAGCGGTGGCCTGACAAGGCAAGAGGCGGAATGAATATTGACGACTGGCTAGGCACGAAGGTCAAAAGAAATTTCACATTTCAGTCATTCTATATGGTGCCTAAGCAAGCAGACAAGGAGCAGAGAGCCAAAGGTAAAATCATGATTTGTCTATGTACATTACTTTTCTACGATAATATAGTGCAGATATAATTGTTCATGCAGTTAAACTGAGGTGGAAAGAGGAATGAGTGACTTATGTGGAGGATTATGAGCTGTTCAGTAAATTAAGTTTTAAATCTTCTCAATTAACCATTCCCAGGCCCTCCCAGCCTACATTCTTTTATTTGTGATATTTGTTAACCATGACACACAACTATCACTTTGGACTTCGATAAAATATAAATAAGTCTCTTATCGTCTATTTTTGAGAAATACCACAAAGGAGAACAGAAAAGTTTCACCATGGCATCAGTTGGACACTATGAATGAATACATATAGGTTTATCCATTATATCTATTTGTTATCCATTATAAATATAATGGCTAAGTTTTATAGAGGAAACAGCAATAGGCATGTACCAAAGGGAAATATAGCAACATGTATAGCATTTGATTATAGTGGCTCTTCTTTGTACAATCATTTTACCTAGAATTGAGATTAGGTCCCAAGTCTATCTTTTTTCATCCTGTAAAACATTTTTTGTTCTTCAGCTCTTCATTGCTTGTCTACATAATGAAATTAAATAGCTTGTTTGCATCAACTACGTTGAATCAAATACTGTTGAATTGGGGTGTTGTCTGCCTTCTCTGGATCAACACAAATTGATTTTATAAAATGTTAAGCGTGATGGACCTTATTTTTAACTTCGCTAAGTCTTATATATGAATGCTTGGTGCCTTATCTGGATGATTATGCTTTATAACCAGAGTATAAGGTGAAAGTAAAAGACAAAGATTCCAGGGGTTTGGGTGGGGGGGGGGGTGGGGGGTTGGTAGGTTTGCAAATGTAAAACGAATAGTATAATAGGTAAATGTCGGAACTATCACAGGAGCAACAGCATTTGGTTAAGAGGTTCAGTTATTGTTCAGACCAAACGCCACATTGGTGAATACCTTTTATTTTATACATTCAATCATGTTCAAAGGCAATTAGAATACACATGCCAGCATTGAAAGAGATTGTGATTAGCCCCAAATAAAGATCATCTGTTGCTGAACGCATACGCGTTCCAGATGCCGCTGGAGGAAGCTGCTTGGCCGCAGCTACACTGATCGCTCGTCCAGCGCTATAAGCACCATCCGCCAATCAGCCCCTACCCACCCAACAACGCAAGAGCTGTCCAGACCCCCCACCAGGAAGGACAGTATTATCTTATAACTGCTCTTATAAGAGCATTTGAGCTTATAAACACCCGAACAGCAAACCCACACACTATATTACATTATACACATAGCACCCGATCCTACTTACTCACCGATACACATAGATACACCAATACCACATATACCACTCAGATCATTACTTCCACATTTCCCACCCAGGCAGGCCCTGCTCTAGACATTTAACACACTATCCTAACCACATATACCATATATCTTCCACCACCTACTACTGGAAGGTAAGAGCAAAAAATTTGAGCTATAAACTTCTAGCCAGCAGCCACAACTGCGAGCTATAAACACTGAGCTATACATAGGGCTATAAGCAACCCTGCCCGTATTAACCCCCAGTGCTATATGCTATAAACTTACATCAGGATCACCACCACAACAGTATACACTGTGTCACGGTTTGGTATTCTGGACTCTTGGATCCACCCAGCAGATGTTACCCCTAGCAGGGCGCGGAGTCTAACGAATGGTTTTCAACAGCGGTCACCGCAAGGTGACTTGGGCTTAGCGGACTTCACCCGCAGGTCGCAGTCCCTACCAGGGTGTTGGGCAGGATCCTGGGGGAGTGATAGTAACTGGTGTGGGGTAGGCACACTGGTAATGTCAGTTCTATACCCAGACAGCGAATAGACAACAGATGCAGGATAAACGTACAATCAGCGATATAATGATGATTGGATGATCACAGAACAGTCTTGGTATATTGGCACAAGGAACATAGGAACAGGGTGAACAGTGCCACCGGCAATGTAGTATGAGTGAATACAATATAGCGGTATAATCAGTGTATTCAAATATAGCAATAGCATGAACAGTCCAGCAACAAAGTGGAGATGGTAATGCAGCAGGTATATGAGACCACAATGAGGCAGCACGATACAGGAGGTACAAGTAACAGTCCAGCCAGCAAGGTAATCACAGTAGATGCAGTCAAAGTGGAATATCCCGTTATGCCATTATATGCAGAGATAGGAACAGTTCAGCCAGCAGGATGAGATAAGAACAAGCAGCTTTGATGATACGACCTGTAACCACTGAGCCACCGAGACAAATGTGGAGTAGATAATCTTGAGTGGTGCAGTCCGTGGAGGGGTAACACAGTAGAGTTATATGTGACTTGAGCAGCACGGCCCGTGTAGTAGCAGCACAACGAAGATAAGTGTAGCTTAAGCAATCCAGCCCGTGGAACAGCAACACAGCAGAGGCACTGACGATCCAGGTGAGAGGACACAGAATAGGTAGGAACCTAATCAGACAGGTAACTTGATCAACAGGCCCAGAGGAAAGGGAGGAGGTGCCTTTTCAAGTTTAGAGCCAGAACCAGGAACCAATAGGTATCTTGCCAGCAACAGTCAGGTACTCAGTCTGCACATGTGCAGATCAAGACTAAGGGTTTGAGGTCTGCTAATGAGGCACAGGTGAGTGTCTTAGTCTTTGTTTATGGAAGCCGAATAAGCGCCGTGTGACACACTGCATTAGAGCTATAAACAAAGCAAAAGAGCTATAGAGCAAAAAATGGCAAAATAAGCTATAATCAACTTCCATATCAACAGCATTTAAGTATATTAGCTGTACCGTGTATACTGTTCTCTCCCACTCCCCCCTCTCTTCTACCCTCCCACATCCCTATTTATCTCCATCCCAGGTTGCGCCACGGCAGAAACAACAAAACAACCAAAAAGCACGGGGACTGGAATGCACGGATCATCCAAAACGGCAGCAACAACCCTCAAGACACGCAAATCAAGCGCAGACGTCCAAGGTAAGCTCCCTAAAAAGAGTGTCAGCCACCTACTCCTTTACATCACCTTAATTTTTACATAACAAACACCTGCAAATTCAATAAGGGTTTGTAGACTTTTAATATTCACTGTAAAAATTGTATTATAGCATAGTCTACACATTATAAGGTATAATAAAAATAAATGGTTTGAATGTGTGTCATTGAAAATAGTTACCTTTTAAAGAAATTACTTTTATATCTGTCACAGGCATTACCACATGCTGTTATATTTACCATTTAAGGTTGTGATTTTTTTTCTTTTTCAGATACATGGCGAATTTCATTTTCTCACATTGAAAAGGAGATATTAATTAATCACGGACGCTCAAAAACATGTTGTGAATCTGGAGGGGAGAAGTGTTGCAGGTTAGTGTACCATATCTGTAGACATATAAAAGATGGACACAACTTTATTATTAAACATTGTTTTAGCTAATTTCAGTGGATCTAAGTATACACTGTAGGACTGTCCCGGTTTGTGGATCTCAAAAAGGGTGGAGCTTGCCATAGGAGGTTCTTCATTATGTATGCATGGTTGTGTTGGTTAATAGTGGAGTTTTTTTTTTCCCCCAATTTTTTCTGGATAAATATTGGAAGATATGATAAATATATATGAATACGTACATAGTTTTGGGATTTATTCTCTGGAAACTGGTTATCCAGAAAGTTCCAAACAGAAAAAAGTAAACAGAAACTCTATAGTCCCAGTCATATAATCATAACATATATGTGACTTAGTGGTGAATTAAAATAATTGAAGGCCATGTGCTGTACATATGCCATAGACTCCCACCCTACATGCTAGCATCAACTACATTTGAAACACAACTATACAGTTCACCTCCCCCTGCAGATGTGTGGCACACTGCATAATGGATGTTAGTTGATTAGAGATTTATGTGGTTCTACCGCACTCACTACTCTCCTCATACTGGCTCATATTATGCCCACCCCCACTTTCCTTTGTCATGCATTAAGTCCCCCAACCACTCCTCACACATATCACGTATACTCCCCCACCTTTGTAACATATGAACCCATTCTCCATTCTATTGTCACATATTGTCTCCTCCACTGGATACCATAGCAGGGAAAGACCTGCTGACATGTCTGATGGAAGAGTGAAGGCCCACACCCGGATGCCTCCTCCCACCACATACAACACCATAATTCCAGGACGGGCAAAAAAGAAAATGAAATAGGCTGCGTAGGGTCTATTAAGAGATGAGTAATTGTTTTAATTAAATGTATTTGATGTATGGTCTTGTACAGATAACATTATACACTGAATGGCCAAAAGTATGTGGACACCCAAACATCGCATCATTATGTGTTCATCTCATTCCAAAACCTTGAACATTAATATGGAGTTGCCCCACCCCCCCCCCCCCCTTTCCTGCTACAACAACTTCCACTTTTCTGGGAAAGTTTTTCACTAGATTTGGGAACATGGCTGCGGGATTCCATCTATTCATTTATAAGAGCATTAGTGAGGTTTTCTATGAGGTTGAGGTCAGGGCTCTGTGCATGCCAATCAAGTTCTAACATTCCAAACTCATGAAACCATTGTTTGATGGATCTTGCTCAGTACGCAGGGGCATTGTCATGCTGAAACAGGAAACTGTCTTCCCCAAACTGTTGCCACAAAATTGGAAGTATACAATATTATCTAGAATGTAATTGTAGGCTGTAGCATTAAGATTTACTTTTACTGGAAGGCCAAACCATGAAAAACAGCCCCAGGCCATATTCCTATTCCACTAACCTTTTCAATTGGTAAGCATTCAGGTAGGAAGTGTTTTCGTAGCATCCACCAATCCTAGAATTGTCTATCAGACAGCCAGATGGAGAAGCATGATTTGTCACTCCAGAGAATGCAAATCGAATTAACGAATACTCTCTCATAAGTGCTCCTACATGGATGCTTCTGGAACCCCACCACTATTCCTAAGATAAAATTTTTACATTTTTTAAATGGAATAACTACTGACGCTTCCACTTCTGAACCATATAGCAAAAGAATAATAAATAAACAACTTATCATTGATTGGCAGAAAGTCCAAAATGACAGGAAGTACATTTTTTTTTTTTATAAAAGTCACTTGAGAATGTTCCCACTTGATTAACATCCAAGCTTGAAAACTATTGTGATTAGATCCATATGTCAGTGTCTAAATGTGTACATAAAGGAAAAGAAAAACATAATAAATGTAAACAACAGTGAACAATAAAAATAATATGCTCTTTTTTGCTTTTAGTGATCACACTCAGGTGCTATTACATGCACAAGAAACATAATTTTCGTGAATTCTGTGTTTTATACACAAGAACATACATGCACAAGAAACATAATTTTCGTGAATTCTGTGTTTTATACACAAGAACATTTAGCAAATAAAAGAGAACATACAATTAATATGTTCGTTCAAAAATGTGTTTCAACAAGAAGTGCCTCAGAATAATTATCAAAAACAACATAGTGTAATACGTTTCAAATATAATTGAAATCGTGTGTGTTAATAAGTTTTGCTCACATTTATAGAGAGCAATATTTGCCTTTCATATCTAGGGTGGGGAATTTTTCTTCCAGCAGTGACTTCAGAATTTCTCCTGATTCTCTCCAAGTAGATGTTCTGAAGATTCCAATCCAAATACTCAATAGTGCCTAAAGAAACAAACAGTTACATAGTGCTATAATGTAGAGAAATCTGTATACAAACAGTCTTATGTAGAATCTATGAATTGCCCTTCACACAAATATAAGTCTCTTCTTCTTTAGAGATCCCAAATGGATTCTTAATCCATTTAAAACAGATTTTCTTTCCTCTATGATTCATCATAAATTGAAAGAAAAAAAGAAGACAAAACTTCTCTAGTGTATTACTTTAATTAAAAACGGTATTAAAAACATGGTCAATATTACACTCAGAAAAACATATATCTCATAAAAGTTTATCCTCACAAGTAATGTAAATCTCCTATCCGAAAAAGCAGCTTTTTACACATCTGTTCTTACGTTGCAAAGCTGATTTTAATGTCCCGTGCAAATATAGGAGTTTTCCTCCTCAGCACAAGTAGTTATTCCATTTAAAAATTTGTTTCCAGAGAATGTGTTTCCACTGCTCCAGGGTCCGCTGTGCTTTACACCACTGCAGTTGACGTTTAACACTGCACATGGTGATATGAGGCTTGTTTGCCACTGTTCAGCCATGGAAACCAAATCCATGAACTTCCAACAAACAGTTCTTGTGTTGATGTTTGAAACTCGGTAGTGAATGTTGCAGCCAAGTATGGACGATTTTTCTCAATACGCACTTCAGCATTCGGCGGTTCTGTCCTCTGAGGTTGTGTGGCCTACTACTTTGTGGCTGAGTTTTTGCTCCTAGACGTTTCTACTTCACAATAACAGCACATACAGTTGACAGCTCTAGCAAGGCAGATATTTTACAAATTAATTTGTTGGAAAATCCTATCACAGTGGAATATTTAAAGTCACTGAGCTCTTTAGTACTACCCATTCTACAGCTGTTTGATTATGGAAATTGCAGGGCTGTATCCTGTCACACGTCGTGGGTTTAGTCACACTTATCACATCTGTCAGTGTTCTCTCACGGCCATCTGGGCCTTTCCTGGCCGTCTGCGGCATTCCTAGACACTGTATTACCATTTGTTGAGAGTCGCTTTTATAGTAAGTCTGTATTTGTTCCATGCCAGGATTCTACTCATCGTCATATTAAGGTCATTGTCACTACTGTCAGAATTATCTCCTTCGGAAAAACCTACTCCACCCTGCATTTGTGCATATAAATACATGGTCAATGGTCATTTACAAATGTCACAAAACTCCTTTTTTCTCTTTCATTCAATTGGGGTAAACTGCATTTGGGGTATAGAGCCTCAACCTGAATTTTGGCACTTAATTTGAAGTCTGAGCAAAGTCTGAAAATTTCTCCTCTCATGGAATTCCAAATTCAATTAAGTGCCCAAAGAGTTGGACGCTTCTGTACCACGGCTACCTCAGTGTCACACCTGTTCCCGCTGACAGCTCTCTCCGTCCCGGCCGCCGCCATCTTTATTTTGGCTCAGCGCATGCGCAGACCCCATCTATCAATTCCTTCTGCTCCCTTCCTATTTGCTAATGTATTTTGGCTCCAAAATGCAAAAGGCACCTCCTCCTGATGTTTGATGTTTTCTTTTAGTTACCTCTCAGGTGCTAGACGTGGCTCCTTTCTCTCCTGCTATGTTTTCTCCCTTCTGGTGGATTGCTTCTCTTTCAACCTGTTGTCCGCAGAGCTGACACTCTACAGAGAATTTGCCCGCATTCCAGCGGTAAGCTGTTGTCTGCAGAGCTGACACTCTACAGAGTATTTCACCGCCATTCCAGTGGTAACCTGTTGTCCACAGAACTGACGCTCTAAAGAGTATCTCGCCTCCATTACAGTGGTAACCTGCTGACTGCAGAGCTGACACTCCACAGTGTACTCACCGCCATTCCAGCGGTAACCTGTTGTCTGCAGAGCTGACACTCCACAGTGTACTCACCGCCATTCCAGTGGTAACCTGTTGTCCGCAGAACTGACGCTCTAAAGAGTATCTCACCTCCATTCCAGTGGTAACCTGCTGACTGCAGAGCTGACACTCCACAGTGTACTCACCGCCATTCCAGCGGTAACCTGTTGTCTGCAGAGCTGAAACTCTACAGAGTATTTCACCGCCATTCCAGTGGTAACCTGCTGACTGCAGAGCTGACACTCCACAGTGTACTCACTGCCATTCCAGCGGTAACCTGTTGTCTGCAGAGCTGACACTCTACAGAGTATTTCACCGCCATTCCAGTGGTAACCTGCTGACTGCAGAGCTGACACTCCACAGTGTACTCACCGCCATTCCAGTGGTAACCTGTTGTCCGCAGAACTGAAGCTCTAAAGAGTATCTCAGCTCCATTCCTCCAGTGGTAACCTGCCGACCTCTACTTCTCCTCTCCTCGTGTTGTCCACCATTGGTGACCATCTCTGCATATTCCCCTAAAGATTTCGCCTGGTACTCTTAGAAAGGGCCGCGACCTGTGAGACAGACGCAGCAAAGACCAAACCGCCTTGTGGCGGTTCCTGGTGAAAACCGTCTCGCCGTTAGACTCCAGGCCTTACTTGAGTAGTGCTATTCTAGGCAAACCAAAGGATCCATTACTTAACCGTGACGCTCAGATTTTAATTTTATTTTATGCTTTTGTTTGACTTCTCACCTGCTTCAGCAGCTTCAGTATAGTAAAGGACAGTGAAGCATTGAGCGTGCTAAGGTGGTGCCATACTGGAAATGAAGGATGGCCTCCGGATGGCACAATTGGGCATTGCAGAGCATAAACTGGACTGCACTTTGGAGGAGCGACTAGAAATGAGTTACTTCTCTCCCAACTGGGAGAGAGGAGATGAAAGCAGCAGTCAGCCCCCGGCAACCGAGGTCTGCACGGAGGAAGAGGGTGCAGGGCCTTAAGGCGGTTCAGCCCCGCACTAGGAATGGACTGGCCTTTATGGTTGCCAGTCCTCCTGTATAGTTTCCTTGTCTGTACTGGGCCCTATGGGCCCTAGGTTTTGGGGGGGGGGGGACCTAATCCCCTGAAGCCAGCACCTCCACCAGAATTCACAGACTGTCAGCCACAGGCTTTCTGTCTAACACAGATCTCCTTCTATATGCCCTGCAAGGAAGTAGTAGAGTGGGAAGTTCTGCATTTTTCTAAATGGGTTAGTTACCCAGTTTTAACAGAGGACATGTCTGTCTTTGTAGGTACACTCTCTCTTGTCTAGATGGTGCACAACAGCTGTCCCTTTATCTAATCCTTGTTTGTCATGTCAAAAAAGGGAGTAGGGGGCACACTGGTTATGTTTTTTACTTGTTTAAAATGTCAAGCTAACTTGCCTAACTGATGTTCTGATGTATACCCCTGTTGAGCAATGTATGCCTGGGTGAGGGGATGCGGCACTGTTGGGATGGCAGAACCAGCCTGGGCTGAATCTTTGGCTCAATCTATTGCTGAGCTTTCACAGCTCACAACATTTCCCAGACTGTGAGCAAGGTTATTCTGCCTTTCACTTGCCAGGCTAAGGCCTCATGAAATAACCCTTTTTTATCAGAGGCCATCAGAGAATGTTTAGTCAGGGATCTTTGTGCCCTAGAGCAACATCAATGGAGGAATCAGCTTTGGTACAGAGTCTGACAAAATTGGTGCAGGACCGGGTATTATTATTATCATCCTTAGAATGAGTCCACATCATCCGCAAAGCTTGTAAGCACCAGATTACCACTGTGTTCATTTCCGGGATGGGTCAGACTATCAGGTGGAAGGTGAAGTGGTTGAGGATTTGGACTTTGTGGATCCCTCAGGTTTAGATGAGGATTTATCTATACAGGTATAGGAGACTTAATGCAAGCCGTGTGGCAGGAGCTTAACATTCAAGAGTATGAGGAGCCAGAGGCTCCTGTCATTTCACTAGAATACAACAGTAGTGCAATAAAGGGACCACGGTACCCTTTATAAATGTTATGTGTCAGATTTAATACATAAGATATAAACCAATGATGAAAATGACATATCAAAATTGCAATAAGAGTGATCACTCCAAAATCAATAACATTATAAAAACCCATAAACCAAAGGCATAAAAATTGTAAATACATCAAGCATCGGTATAGAAATGGGCACAAAGGGAAATTCCCATAAATGTTTACAATAGAAGCAGATGTATAGCTATGAGGCAAATTATGTAAATGAACACAAATGCATCAAAAGATGTTCCCATGATTATTTTCAGTGGGAGCCAATAAGATTTGTTTATGCAGTGCTAGTCACAAACCTATTGGAAGATTCCCCTAAGGAAAAGTTATTGCACAATATTAATAAGACTAAATCCAATAGTCCCAATTATGGTAGTGTCCGGCATCCAGGTGAAATGATGAAGAGTTCCTGGTTTTAAGACTCTAGGATGGTATAGTGCCAATAATAACGATAACAAGTGGTAAATGTAATCGTCATGACAAAAGGTTCCGTTTGTTGAGGGAGAGTTACCCTGCCCTTTAGCCAATGCCCCGATTCTTCGGTTCACAGATGTCCTCTCACATTACGTCCACGCGCCATCTCCTCCTTCCAAACGTCGGTATACTGTCCACCAATGTATTGTTTTAAGATGCGCATACGTCTATATGAAAAGTCTGCCGCAACTTAATAGTTGGGTCATGGGTAGACGGACCCAAATATAAAAGTTGCTGGCATCAGTAAATATGTATCCTATGCGTTTTGCCCCATAGGGGCTTCCTCAGGGATGATTTGGAAACAAATACTGTCATTTCACTGTTTAAAAGGAGAAACAGTTCATTTATTTTCCTTCTTCTACTTTTTGAAACTTGGACCAAACTGGACAGAAAGTTCCAGGGTTCTTGCAGAATGCACACCCTAGGAAGGATATTGAGAACCCTACCCCTACAGAGGTGCATGCCCCAATAGCGCTCTTGTGAAAGACCACAAATATTACAATTTAAAATGCAGTGTCTCTTAAAGATGGCACAGATTGTTAATGCAAACCATTTTATAGACTATATATGTTTCTGCAGGGGCCTCTTTTAGACCAAACTGCTTTCTGAAGGCCTGCAGTCTGGTAAGCCAAGGTCTATATTGTTGACAATGGTAGAACACAGAGAGGAGTCAAAGTATCTGGACAATGTGGGTTTGATGCAGGTCTCATTAGGGGTAGGATTTCAGTTTCAGTTGTCACAGTGTACAGTCTTGCATAGGGCCTGGGGAACAGGATTTGAGTCTAAGAGGACTCTTGTGTCCCTACCTTTTGTGAGTAATGTCTTGTTTGGTCCTGTATTGGTTAAAATTATTAGCCAGGCCACTGGCAAAAATAGTTATTTTCCACCCACTAATACTCCCAGGTCTAGAGGTCCTAAGTTTCGGTCCTTAAGTAGTTTTCATGCTAAAACTAGGAATCCTAATGCCAGACGGCAATCCTCCGTTCAGCATTAAAGAAAACAAAGTGGTAAACGGACTTTGTTAACTAAGGAACCAGCTTCCAAATGCTCAGATAAACAGTAAACATGATGGGCAAACTGCCCACCAAGGAGCACTTGCAGTGGGAACCCATCAATTTCACTTCTGGGATCAGTCCTTCAGTTTCACTTCAGATGCTTGGTTTCCTGTGTGAGAGGAATTATAAATCAGGGTTACATCACAGATCTCCTTTAGTCCCTACTCAAACGGTTTTTCACTACTGGTCTACCTGGGAACAAAACAAAGAGACTTGCTCTGAGGAAGGCCCATCAATCTCTAATCACCTCGGTGGTGGTCAGTCCTGTCCCAGAAGATGAGAAGCGGTCGGGTTTATATTTAAAACTGTTTGGTCCAAAAGCCAGATGGATCTTTTTAGCCTTTTTGAACCTGAAATCCCTAAACACCCAGCATCAGGGGGTCTGTCATAAATGGCATGGAGGAGAATAAGTTCATGATCTCCATGGAAATGAGGGAAGCATACTTGCATGTCTCATTGTGGAAAGGTCATACATACCTTCTTAGATTTGCAGTCCAGTCGCATCATTATAAATTTCAGGCACTATCTTTCGCCTTGGCAACTGCAGCAAGAGTTACAAAGATCATTCAATTATGTCTGCTCTTCTGAGATCAATGAGGGTGTCTATCATCCGTTACCTGAATGACCTATTAGCCAAGGCAGGATTCTCATCTTTACTACAGGCATTTGTACGATCGATGGCCCGGAACCTTTGGAAAACCATGGATGAATCATCAATTTCCAAAATTGCAACCTAATTCCTGCCCAGCAAATTATTTTTCTATGGCTGCTGTTAAATACCAGGCAGCATAAGCTATTGTTGCTGGATAGCAAGATTCTCCCAGTACAAAGACTAATAACCTCTCTATTGGCTCTCAGACAGACTGTGGGTTGTTTTGCATGAGGGTGTTAGGAAAGATGGTCAGAAACTTTGAGATGGTGCATTTTTCACTGTTCCACTTTAGGGTGTTCCAGAGCAAGCTGATTTCAAAATGGAACAAGCCAGAACATCACTTGACTAGCCAGTTCATCAGACTAACAAAGGGCATGTAAGTTGCTCCTCTGGTAGTTCAAGGTAGACAATCCGAAGAAGAAACATCTCTTTGGGACTGAACAATTGTCACAACAGATGCTAGTTGCTCTTCACTGTCATATTCAGGGCCTTCAGACTTCAGAAGTGTCAAAGCTCCCTGTCACGATCCAGCACTCAACTGACCCTGCGTGACATGTGTGATAAAGGGTTAATGTAAAACAACCACCTAGTTCATTTAAAAATGATTAAAACTCTCCTTGTCTATCTCACACGCTACCATTTGCTTTAGCAATCATGCTACCACCAAGGCTTTGGTTCAAGAGCTGACACGCGTACTCAGGAAGCCAGAGACATGAACTTATTAAGTGTGGTTTAATATGGAGAATAAATCCACAAAGCTTAAGATACAAAAACATTCTGAAGGCATTGTTGGTAGAAGTCACAACCTTTTCCTCCGGTAGCAATGTTTCTGTGGGTTTTAAATAAGGCAAAAGGAGAGGGCATTCAGGTGATTCTGGTGGCACCAGACTGGCCAAGAAGGTTGTGGTTCATGGATATTGTCAACATGTGTGGCCATCGTGGCATCTTCCTCCAAGACAGGACCTATTAAATCGGGTATCATTTCATCATCAAGGTTTAGTGTAGCAGGCTTTAACAGCACGGATATTGAAGCCATGATTCTCAAAGTTTCTCTTGAAGTGTGGTCAGGGCTCAAAAGTCTGTTTCAGACAAAAGTTATCATAGGGTCTGAAAACCTTATTTTTTATATTTCCTGGTGCAAGAGGAAAAATTCCCCACCTCTTCTTTTCTTTTAAAGGGAGGCAAATTGAAATTGTAATGGCAGATTTATAGTTGGGGTAGAGCATGTCCTAACTTTAAATTTCAGTGTAAAAATAAAGCTATCAAGTATTTGTGTGCTATATGATAAAACAGCCAGTATGTAACTTACCTGCATAATAATAAACTAATATGCACCCCTTACATTGTAACATGGTTTTGTGAAAGAGAAAACTCAATTTTTTGCCTTACTTTCCTTAATGAATCAGGCCCATGATCTCTTAGTCCTTTATGACGCCCCCACTAGGGGTTGGCCTGCGTCAAAGCAAACGGTTGCTTCAGTAATCCATCAGGCTTACATTGGGGCAGGAAAAACTGTTCCACAGAATGTGATAACTCATTTTACCTAATGAGTATATTAGGTAATATAATATATATTATATTATATTATATTATATTACCTTGAGCAATACAGCACAGAGCCTTGGCTGACCAACTGTGTTGGACAACCACCTGGCCCTCAATACATATATCTGAAAAGTTTTACAGGTTTAATGTTTTTGTGTCCAAAGATGTTTCGTGTTAGTACCACTACTGCTAGGCATTTTGACCTATAGGTACAGCATTGGGATGTCCCCAAGCTGCAGTGTTCCTCAATTGGATGAAAGGAAAACAGTATTTTTGTACTTATGTTAAATCCTTTTACCTGGTTCCATTGGGGAACACTGCACTACTTTAAGCTTTTGCTCTTCTGTTTACAATGTCTAGGCTTAAAGTTTTTTTAGAAGGTTTCTTGTTGTTTTGTTCATCTATATTCTGTCCTGCAGGGCTTGGTTAGTTAATAACTGGAATTCCCTAAGGGGTGGGGATATAAAGGGGGAGGAGCTTTTGGACAGATTTCAAATTAAGTGTTAACCTCCTGAATGAGGCTCTATACTCCAATATACAGTGTACCCCAATGGAATCAGATAAAAGATTTAACAGAACTATAAAATCTGTCTTAACTATTATGGTAATGGTCATATATTTTTTGTGACTGGGACATATGTAGATGAGAAAAGGGTATATAAAAGGCTGGTTAGTTGGGAAGGTTAAGTCAGAAAGAGAGATTGTAAAGAGAAGGACTATAAAGATAAGTATAATTACAGGCCTATAAATATGGTTTGATTTGTTTCACTATTGTTCAGGGTTTGTTTAATTGATATTGTATCATGCATATGAAGCATAGATATACTGTATTTAGTATGAAATGTAATACTACTGTGTATTTGTTCATTCTGTATTATTTGCACTATAAATGTATAAGTAAAAATATCTGGGGATCCATGTTTTCAACTTGGAATCATTAAATAATATGTAAATGTTTGCGGAATTTGAAATATATGTCAGGTTCTGCAAAGTTTTACAGTAGAAACGAATGGGAGCATTTTATACTAATTGTGTTTCTTGTTTTGTTCCACCTTTTTTTTATTAGGAAACAGTGCCTTAAACTGCTGAAGTATCTACTGGAACTACTTGGAAATAAAGGAATGCAAAGAAAAATGAATAATTTCTGCTCCTACCATGCTAAGACTGCATTACTGCTTCACTGTACGCAATATCCAAAAGATGAAGACTGGAAACTGGAAGATCTGGATACATGCTTTAACAGATACATTCAATTCTTTCAAAAATGTCTAAAAAATGCAGATCTTCCAAATTTTTTTATACCTTCCCTTAATCTGTTCAGTTTGATCAATGCTGATTGTAGCTGGCTTTGTAGAGAACTAGAAGAACAAATAACGGAAAATTATCCACTATTCCAGACATAGGAGAATTATTTATGTGTGTGGGTATGGTTAGGTTTGGGCTTAACTAGGAGGGGTGTCCCGTCTTAATTGTAGATCGATTTGAGATTTTCCTTCCTATATGCAAGAGAACTATATGAACTTTAGTCCATGAAATAATAGAGGTGCCTAACCCTAAAACAGAGGCTGTATGAGCTTAATCCAACTATAAGGGGAGTAGCCAGTTTAGATTGTCTGCTGATGTGAAGGACTGTTTTGTGGCCTCTCTAAATGCAGAAAATCTGATTTGCTGATTACTCCCATTAGTGCATGATTAGGGTCATTAGTTGACCAGGTACAGGAATGAGGAATTTCTGCCTAGACAATGAGTCAACCTAGGAGGACTATATGAGTACAGTTCAGGGACTAAATGTGATATTGTTCTTTAGTAGATTTTCAGGTAATGTCCAACCAAAGCCAGAAATTTTTAGACATGCCTACCTTATATGGTAGAAGTCGCCTCTTTGATTGCATTCACGTCAACCCAAGGACGAAGTGGATGGAAAAAGCTTATTTAATTTGGTAGGAACTAATTACTACCTTGTATAAATCTTATAAGCATTTCTTTAAGTGTGGAGATAAAAAAAAAATTGCTATACCCTGTCTAATTGTCATCCATGAGTCTTATTCTGGACAGGAACCCATGTCTCTTTCCTAGTCAATTTCATGCTCCATCAATGGTTTCATTTTAAAGAACCATAGCATACTATAGAGAACATACATAATAATGTTTCACATGGTGGTATAATAAAAGGGGAGAGGGGTCGAAACAGTTGCTCTCTAAGTAAGTTTGTAGAAAAAAATGCACCTGAAAATTTTCATATAGGTTAGGTGATTAAATTTCTCCCGGACAAGGAGTCTAAGGTACGCCGTGAAGCACTATCTACAAAAGAGTGGGGTAGGTGTTTCAGAAGAGGAGAAGTGCGACAATAATATTCCGATAAGTACAATCCCGGCATCTCTGAACTACAGATTTACCATAATAGCGAGGGAGAACATTGCAGATATGCTACCTATAAAGTCTGATAGCAGAAAATGCCGGCAGTATGATTCTCATCACATTGGCGGTTTTTAAGGGGACAATGGCAGGACCTGGCGACCTAACCCTTTTTAGGAGTATACAGGTGCTGGGTACTGCCATTGCCCCCTTTAAACCGCCAATGTGACGAGAATCACACTGCCGGCATTTTCTGCTACATTTACAAATTGCATTTTTCCTACATTTACAAATTATACGTAAATTCACTACAAAGGTGAGCTCTCTGTCTCCTTACCGAGCTCACCCTACACTGCTTCAGGATCAAGTATACACACATACTACCCAACTGAGTGTGCCATGGAAACCCCAACAAGCTTAATAAAACAGGATTGGAATTCCTGCACTCTCTGTTCAGGCAGCGATAAAGACACACACACACACACACACACAAAACAAGCATAGATTATCTACACCACGTACTAACCAATAATCTTGGACAGCATCTTAAATTCTTCCAGGAATGTGAGTAGTCCACTAAAGAATCTGGAGTAATGTTCGGGTTGTCCCAAACAGTGGTTAAGGGATATGGATATGTACCGAGGTCAAAGTATTTTATACAGAATGTGCACATTAAGTGAGAAAATTTGGTAACTGGATTATCAAAATCAATCACTCTTCCTGAACTGAACTGGAATAGATACACCTGCCCCATCTGTTTCAATCTATATCCCAAACAAAATTCCTGATAGAGCAAACCATGTTAGAATTTGATTCACCAATACTGCATAGCAGTATTTCTTTATTTTTATTGTAAGGAAATGGCCTTTTTTGATTACTGGTAAACTCAAAAATTTGTCCACTGAATTATGCCAGTCAATGTCTGAGAATATGCTGATAACTGTACTCACATAATGTTGGGCTTGCAAACATGCCAGCAGATAAGCCTCAACAACCGGATATTTTGCTACCACCTCAAGAATCATTAGGGGGCGTCTGTCCCCTTTGTGTATCAGACAGTCTGTTAATGTAATACCTGATAATCTATAAATAAATAAACCAAAATGCACTCCAAATACAAATGAAGCCGACTCAACCCCCAAGCCACACCTACAAAACTCAAATATAAGAACTACAACAAAAATAAAGCGAGTGATGTCCTTACAAAACACAAAAATAACTAAAGTCCTAAAAAAAGGTCATATCCAAAAACAATGTGTACTTTTAAAAGTTATTTTTATGTTTTGTAAGGACATTAGCACGGTCACTCACTTCATTTTTGTTGTCGTTCTTGTAATACCCCCAGTTTCCCAATAGAGATGGGGTAGGTCGTCGCACCACATTGAAAGTCCAGATTGAGCATAAATGGCAAATGTACAGACCTAAATGCATTAAGCCCTAACTTATGGTGAGGTATGTGTCACAATTTGCTAGCAGTCCATAGCAAAGGGTTGTCCTTAATGTCCTGAGTGATCTGGTCATTCTGGTGCAAAAAGCTTACTTAGTCAACAGCCTCCAGAAATGTACTTTCTAGCTATGAAGCAGTGTATGTTTAACTGTTGTGAAGCCATTCACGAAGGTAACGCAACAATGCAGTCACATATCAAACAGAGAGCACTTTTGCCAATCTGGATTTGTGATGGCAGTAACAGTGTTGCAGGAGGCTTGGACAGCCCTCCAGCTCTTTTACAAACCTTTATTCACCAGGGACCCCTGCAAGGAGTTTTGGGCTTAAATGCAGGTAGTTTCGCAGGTCGCTGCCCTCTGCTCTGCCTCCAGGCGTGACAGGCTGGTATGAAACTGTAACAAGAGAATGGTCAACCTAACCGGGACTGTTACAAACAGACTACATGGTACCAAATCAGCAAACGGAAGGACTGTCAGAACAAGCCGAGTCAGCAACAATCAGGTATAAAGAGTTTCAAACGATACGCAGAAGAGAGGTCAGGAATGGTGCGGGTCAGAATTCACAGGGATAGCCACAAGACATACTGGAACGCTGGAGTTTGGGGCCTAATACTCTGGTACAGGCCTGTGCACAGAGCAGGTTTAAATAGCAGAGCTGATGAGTAGGGCAGGTCACAGGTCAGAACTGCTGCTAAAGTGCCATGCACCTTCTGTTGCACAGAGTAGGATTGTGACACGGGGTTCTGTGCCTAGAGAAGAGTGAAGAGTAGAGGAACCGTGTTGGACAGTAGGAGGGAAAAATAACAGCCAGACTCCTATGTGTGACAAATTCTGCGTGATTATAGTTTCTTATGTCTGGGAAGTTTATACCCCCATAAGATTTATTCTGTTGGAGCCTGATCAAACTAATTCTTGGTCTCTTACCAGCCAAAATGAATTTCCTGAAGAGGCTATCAATGTGATGAATATCTTTATTAGGAATTAATAACGGTAATGATTGGAGGAGGCAAAAGAGTTTGGGGAAAGATACCATCTTTCTGAGGTTTGCTCTACCACTATAGGAGAGTAGGAGGCTTGACCACCCCTCCAGCTCCTGATCGAGATCCCTGATACCAGCTGTGCTATTAAGAGAGTATAAATCAGTCATATTTTATGGCATCTGTATGCCCAAATAGGTGAAATTATGAATTGCCCAACGGAATTGGAGATCTAAACCGCAGGAGGGAACCCTATTGCCATCTCCCAAATACAATGCTACTGACTTATCCATATTGATGGAGAAGCCCAAAATATCACCAAAAGAGGTAATATTGGCGAGTATCCCACCCAAGTGTGAGGGTTACCTACATATAATAAAACAAGTTAACCCTTGCATGATACTCATGCATTCTAGTCAAATCAAGATACTTAAGGTGTTTAAAAAGGTTCTTGTCATGCATTTGGGCCTAGCCCAGGCCTCCTCAGGGGAAGAGCATTACTTCCCGACGCAAGCGCCCTTTTTTAACGTGGTTTTGTCCACATGTCACCACCTCATCATTTTTCTCCATCACCTCATCCTTCATCTTCATCGCCACGTCCTTCATCAAGCTACTTAAGGTGTTAAAAACTCCCCACTGTCACCCCCGGCAACCACCAACCACTCCCAACTGTCACTTCTGCTTCAAGAAATATATAGGTCAGTGTATA
Organism: Mixophyes fleayi; assembly: GCF_038048845.1. Classification (NCBI taxonomy): domain Eukaryota; kingdom Metazoa; phylum Chordata; class Amphibia; order Anura; family Limnodynastidae; genus Mixophyes; species Mixophyes fleayi. Next base: position 156,569,948 of record NC_134404.1, on the reverse strand, counting down.
ACTCTGCCCAGCAGGTGGTGCTGCAGCTTGTTTTTTTTTTTCCCCACACACGCCACTAGGCATTTATATAGTAGATTAATACAATTTTGTTGGCAAAAGTTGTATTTTTAGTTTCGTTCTGGCCTATTGTTATCCCTTCAAAAGTCCAGGGGGTAAATGTATCAAGCTGTGAGTTTTCGGCGAGTCTGAAAAGTGGAGATGTTGCCTATAGCAACCAATCAGATTCTAGTTATCATTTATTTAGTACATTCTACAAAATGAAAGCTAAAGTCTGATTGGTTGCTATAGGCAACATCTCCACTTTTCAAACCTGCCAGAAACTGTCCAGCTTGATACTTTTACCCCAGAAGTGCCGTAATAGGTGCAATAAGAGGTCCAGTGCTAAATTAAACAATAAAGGTGAGATCGGACAGCTCAGCCTCGTAACTCGTCTTATTGAAATCGGGCTTCGTGGCCAGCTCATAATCAACAGAGTCATAGTTAGATTGTTGTAAAGTTATTGGATCAGCTCTATGATATCAGCATCAAAGGTACTTAGTTCTAGGGTGTAAAATAGATGAGGCCTTAACACAATGTCAAATACTTTGTGTGTATCAAGACTCAACAGGGGATTATGAGAACCTCTCCATGCGGTGGAAGCAATCACAGTGGCTATTTCTGTCCCCTGTACCGAGTGCCTTCATTTAACAAAGCCTAATTGGTGTGTTGTGAGGAGGTCGGGTAAAATAGTCTGTAATCTGTCCTTCATGCTTTTGCCCAAATTGCAATCAGTATAAGAAGCAAAGTATAATAATCCCCGGCGCTAAATATATATTTGTATATAAAGCTAAAAATGTCAATATCAGTAAAGGATTCTTTATTATTCTTTATTATTGTATTGAGATGAGAGCAAATGCACACTTGAATAGTGGCAGTGCTACATCTAGTAAAGGCAATTGTTGCAGAAAAACACAATTAAGTGTACAAGGCTGAAGTTAGCTTCTTATTCACGTTCCAGCTTCTTATTCAGAAAAGCTTATTTTTAAAGGATTAAATCAAGTTGGATCACTGATTTCACATCAGATTGACACTGAAGGGTGTCCCTTACACAAGCTGTAATAGTATTTACCCTGATCCAACAAGTGTTGGGGCATGAAATAAGTAGGCAAAGTCACCATATTTTGAATAAGCTGTAGTTTTTCAAGGGTTAAATGTTGTTGGGCCACCAATTTGATAGTGGGAAACAACAAAGGGTGGTCAGTTACATATAACACACTTGTCTTTTGCCTGGCACAACACTGTTTTGAGCATGAAATCAGGTGGCAACGTGGGCACAGATAGCATTCTCATTATTTTGAAAAACTGGAAGATTTTTTACGGGACCCCCATCCAACCATGCGTTGAGAAAGGGGTGCTCCCAAAACATGAAAGCCAGCTTCCCACCGAGTGGGAGACTCCAAAAAGAGACTCCTGAGATGAAGCTTCAAGAAGGCAGTACTAAAGAACAGCACTGGGTTTACCATTCCCAGGCCACCTTCATCCTTCGGTTTGTAGGTCACATTCCTTTTGATGAAGTTGAACTTGTTCCACCATAACAACTGAAAGGACAAGGAACTGACCTGGATGATTCTGGCAACAGACATATGTAACTGACGTACCAAAAAATTGGAATCAAGTAAGTCTTGATCAAATCAATCCGCTCTCTGTAGGGCAGCTTCCACTTCTTCCAGTTATCCACCTTAGAGACGGCATCTGCCAGTTTCAATTCCCAATTTCGCTGGACATAATCACCCGAACCAAATCGAATGCTTAAGATTTTAAGCTCTTGACTGGTCTGAGGGAGCACATCCGGAAGGACAAACTGCCGTGCTTCCTCCCCTAACCAGAGAACTTCACTTTTTTCTTGCTGGACATAATCACCTGAACCAAATTGAATGCTTAAGATTTTAACCTCTTGACTGGCCTGAGGGAGAGCATCCGGAAGGACAAACTGCTCTCCTTCCTCCCCATACCAGAGAACTTCACACTTTTCTTGGTTTATCTCTGAGCCCGTAGATTAGATTTTCAATGCCACGCGCCTCGGCCATGTCTGACAAGATGACTGACATCATCAGCGTAGGCCACTACCTTCAAGGAAACATCCACAGCCAGCTGCACTCCCATCACTGCACTGTTCTCAATCCTCCTGATAAAAGGATCAATGGCAAATACATAGAGGAGAGAGCTCATGGACAACCTTGTCTGACTCCAGATGAAACCGCAAAAGTAGGACCCACACAACCATTTACAAGAGGGAAGCTCTCGACCAGCCTATAAATGGTACGCAGCAAATCAATCAACCTCACTGGCAGACCATACCTCTTAAGAAGTGCCCACAGATATTCATGATTGACACGATCAAACGTCTTAGATTTATCAAGCGCCAGAAGGTACTTAACCTACTTTTCAGCCCTGCACTGCTCCACGGCCTCTCAGAAGCCAAGGACAGCATTAAAGTTGCTTCGACCCTTCACCATACAGTGCTGAGAAGTGGAAAGCAACAGGCCTGAAACTTCCATAATCCTGTTAAAAATTACCTTTGCCAGAATCTATCTGAATTGAGAAGAGCGATGGGGCGCCAATTCTCAATCCTGGATGGGTCTTTCCCCTTGTATAGCAAAATAAGAGTGGACTGCCTCATGGAGGGAGGAAGTAACCCTCTACCCAAGCTCTCGTTAAAAACCGCCACTAGGTGCGGGGCCAAGAGTTCCACAAAGGCTTTATATAACTCGGAGGTTAAACCATCCGGGCCTGGGGATTTCTTATTTGATAAACTATCAATCACCCTCCTGACCTCGTCCATCGTTATCTCAGAATCCAAGGGATCAATAGAACCCCCCTCAAAAACTGTTCCATCTCCTCTCTGATAAGTACCTTCCCAGACAAAAGGCCAGAGTAGAAGGAGTGCACGACTGACAAGATACCTCCTTGGTCTTTCCGGAGGACCCCTCTGTCATCGCGCAGTTCCCTCACCTCCTTCGCATCAACCAAGCTCTTACAGTTAAGGTACTTACCGTAGTCTCTTTCCAAAACCAAAGAGGCATAACGGTCATACTGGCACTCTTTTATCTGGGATTTTACCCAGGAGATTTCCCCACTATCTCCACTCTCAGAAATCAGGAAATCAAGTTTCCGTCTCAAGGCATGGTAGACGTTGTTTTTTATCCAATTCCCCTGAACTACCAGTTCCCTAAAGCAGCTCTGAATTCCTCCCACCACTCTGCCCTAGCCCAACCTGTGTCCAAAAGTGTTTCTTGGGTTTCAAGGAAGTCCCTAAAGCAGTGTTTCTCAATTCCAGTCCTCAAGACCCACTAACAGTGCAGGATTGCCAGGTGAGCAGTGAAATAATTATACCACCTGCTACACTGTGTCAGTCACTAATGAATACACCTGTGCTCCAGCAAGGACATATGGAAAACGTACTGCAAGGGGGTCCTGAGGACTGTAGTTGAGAAACACTGCCCTAAAGGATTGTCTAACCTCCTCATCATCCAGAAGGCTGGAGTTCAGACCCCACAGGCCTCTGCCTTTCTGAGGGGTGTCTGAAGTGTTCAAAGACATGCAAAGACAAATATGATCCGAGAACTCTACCGCCATCAACTTTGGAGTTGATGTGACAGAGCTCCCTTTAACAAAAAACCTATCTATTCTTGACCTACTTCTACCTCTAAAAAAGGTGAACCCCGTAAGGTCTGGAGAGTGACGAATATGCACATCTACCAGCCCAGCTTGACTCACCATATTAACTAAAAAACCTGCATCATAGCCCAGCGATGTTCACGAGCCTTCTCTATCCTCTGACCTAACAATGGTGTTAAAATCACCCCTAAAAACAATCTGCCAGCCCATTAAAAAGGTAAGTTTTAATTTCCTGCCCCGCTGGGTCTGTGGACCATAAATATTTATCAACCTCAGGACCTGCCCCCTTAGTGAAACATCCATAACCATACATCTGCCCATGCTTATTTCTATAATCCACTGAATAGCTACCAGGCCAGTAAAAAAGACTGCCACTCCACCGTGCGGCTCGGCCGCAAGAGACCAATAGGAGGAACCTCGCCTCCACTTCCGTTTGCATTTGTGGAGGTACGTGAGGTGCCCAACCCTAGTCTCTTGCAAAAACAAAAAATCAACCTCAAGCGTGTTGAAAAAATCAAAGGCCAAATAACAAACTCGATCGGAACGCACAGATGCTACATTATGTCAGGCGCCGTCCCCGTGCTGTCTCCGTCGCACAGGGACGGACGCCTGCTACTGCTGCCGAGCGCACTCCCGGGTCGGCGGCGGCGGCGGGTCCTGTTGCCTACCACTAATTCTGGCGGTGGTGTTCAGCGTCACCACCGCCAATGATAGGGTAGCCCTCTGTATTTAAAGGTAGCTCTGGCACCTGGAGAGTGCCAGAGTATTAGGTCCTAATCTCCAGCGTTTTCTGTTGCTTGTATTTGTGCTTCCTGTGTATGACCCGGCTTGATCCTGACTACCCTGTTTCCAGTGCTCCTCGTGAATTGACCCAGGCTACGTTTGACCATTCCTTATCTCCAGCGCTCCTGATACCTGACCCGGCTAAAGTTCCTGACCACGATTACGGATTCTCCTACTGGCATCTCCTGATTTCTCAGCTTGACACGGTCCGCCTGACACCTCTTCCATCCTATCACTTCACTGGTTGCTCCCTCTGAGGACCACGACCTGCGTGTCACCCGCAGCAAAGTCCACACTTCCTTGTGGGGACCCCTGGTGAAGACCTGGGACACGTTAGACTCCGCACCTCTTTGGTGAGTAGTGCTGAAACCAGTAAGCGGAATACCCCTGAGATACGTGACAGTATACTCTGGCCATGACGTCAGATGGAACAGGTGAGCGCTCGGCTCGGGATCTTGTTCTCCACCTTGCTCGTCGAGTTGAACAGCAGGAGGCGGATCAGGCTCGCCTACTCCAGTGTGTCCAAGGAGTTATGTCCCGACTAGATTCTTTGCAGGGAGTCTTACCTACACCTCCAACGGAACCCCCCGCTGCTCCCGCTCACTCCGCTGTGGCCCCAGTGGTTCATTCTTCTTCCTCGTCTCCTTCTACTGGGCTCAGGATTCCTCCTCCGGAGAAATTCGACGGAGATCCAAAGAAATGCAGAGGATTTTTCAATCAGTGCGCCATTTGCTTTGAGTGCAACTCCTCATCCTTCTCCGAACGCACCAAGGTAGCCTTCATGATATCCCTGCTCAGCGGACAAGCCTTGGCCTGGGCTTCACCTTTATGGGAGCGTAATGATCCTTTGTTGGAGAATTCCACGGCATTCATCGATATGTTTGGCAAGGTGTTTGATGAACCTGGTCGGGTCTCCTCAGCCGCCTCTAGCCTCTTGAATCTTCAACAAGGTTCATTGTCAGTTGGTCAGTATGCGGTCCAATTCTGCACACTCACCTCAGAACTTCAATGGAATAACGAGGCCCTCATATATACCTTTTGGCAGGTTCTTACTGACCGAATCAAGGACGAACTTGTCACCAGGGAACTTCCCTTCAATTTGGATTCCCTTATTTCCCTGTGCACTCGGATCGACCTACGTTCCAGGGAGAAAAAGTCGGAGAGATCCTCAACAAGACGCCCTCCCCGATTGGCACCCACCTTCCAAAATCGCAGATCTTCTGCGGAAGAACCTTTGCAGCTTGGCTGCCCAAGATTGACGCCCGAGGAACGCGAGAGATGGTTCAGGCAGAGACTGTGCCTATACTGCGGGGAGTCAGGTCATGTGTTAAGTCTCTGTCCTAGGAGACCGGGAAACGCCTCCTCCTAGACGGTAAGAGGGAGGCCGCCTTAGGAGTAGCTGTTTCCACTCCCTACTCTTCTTCCAACCCTGAGTTTCTTATGTCTGTACAACTGGTTACTTCTAAGGGACCCCAGCAGACCCTAGCCTTTGTGGATTCCGGTGCCGCCGGGAATTTTATCTCTGCCTCTCTTGCTTCGCAGCTCCAATTATCCATCCTGGAACTTCCCCAGGCGCTCACGCTGACGGCTGTGGACGGTAACCGTGTCAGCAACGGTACCATCTCCAGCATCACTAGCGCTGTGCAGTTGCTGATTGGAGCCTTACTTCAAGAGTGGATCCAATTCCTAGTGTTATCGGCATTCATCGATATGTTTCGCAAGGTGTTTGATGAACCTGGTCGGGTCTCCTCAGCCGCCTCTAGCCTCTTGAATCTTCGACAAGGTTTATTGTCAGTCGGTCAGTATGCGGTCCAATTCTGCACACTCGCCTCAGAACTTCGATGGAATAACGAGGCCCACATATCTACCTTTTGGCAGGGTCTTACTGACCGAATCAAGGACGAACTTGTCACCAGGGTGAGTAGTGCTGAAACCAATAAGCGGAATACCCCTGAGTTACGTGACACATTAATGGTGGCAAACTGTATGGGTTGGGGAGCGTTCATTAAAGATTATAGGCATGGGCATTGCCTTCATTACCTCTCAGCATTATATTACCTAACACCTATAAGGCCTTTGACCCTATCCCCGGATCCTGTACACCATCACTTCTGGCCAGAGACTCTTCTGACCGAACCACACTGTCAATCACAAGAATTGTCCCCTCAGGGTCCTCGCCTTCTGGATATATTTCCTCCCCCTCTCCTCCTGGTTCCATCCCACCCACCTCCCTCCTATCCTCCTACCTATCCCCCCGATTCCCTCCACCTGAACCACGAGCTACCTCAAACATGGTGTCAGTATCCTCAGAAACCTTAATAGGCTCCCCACCTACTTGAATTACAGACTTACGAGGAAATTTTACACCCACAATATTGATCTCCCCACAGTTCTCACCCCCTGCTACACCACCTGTTCCGACCTCAGCACCCACCACCTTTTGAACAAAGGGATCAGCCTGTCTAACCCTAACCTTTTCCCTAGTTCTCTGCACTTTAGGCCTCAGGACAATCTCTGCACCAGCAATACAGACAATTTCCCCATCCTCTTCATCACTTGACAGGGAAAAAAATCTGTTGGCCAAAACAACTGGTTCAGGAGAACTTGGACTCGCCCTACCCCCTTTGCGCTTTCTTACCACCTTCCACCTTTTTCCATATCCTCCTCCCCACCTTCCTTACTAGTACTAGGCTGGGCTGAGCCCAAATTTGACCTTAGCTTAGGCTGCGGTTTCTCATTCTGTAGCTGAACAGACATCCCATACCTAGGTCTTGGCTGAGGCTTAGATTGAAATAAACCCTGTTTCCTAGGTGTTGCCTTAGGAGGCCTCCTCTCTTCTCTCTCCACCTCCTCAGCCTTTTCCGCCATCTCAGCATCGGATTCCCTATTGTGGTGTGCGCCGGGACAGTTGGTGAAAGAATGTCCCACTTCACCACACAGGTTACATCTGATTACTTTACAACCTTTTGCCGTATGTCCAAGCTCTTTACAATGAGCACACCTAACAACATCACAATCCCTGCTGAAATGGCGAAATAACCGCAGTGATAACATGTCCGGGGCTGGCCCGGATAGAAACACTGGATTCTGTCCCTGGCTATATAGGCTGCAGATGAAGGTGGACTGGTCCAGAATCCAGTTGCCTCAGGCTATTAACAGCCATCCAGGCTCCACCCCAGACGTGCCTCTCCGAATCTGGAACCTTACCTACAGGGGATTCCATTACTGCATACCATTTTACCCAATAGGACAGGTCTTCCACTATTTTGGTCCTTTCTTTGTTTGTGGAAAATATGTGTTGGTGTTTTATAGATCTGAAAAGAGAAAACAAACAAAAACTTCAAAAAGAGACTCGGGAGTCTCTTTTTGGAGTATCCCCCTCGGTGGGTAGCTGGGTTTTGAGTTTGGGTACACCCCTTTTTCAACGCATGGTTGGTTGAGGGTCCCGTAAAAAAGCTTTGAGTAAAGCATGGATAACTCCTGGCATATGTGGTTCAGGGTTTGAAGGTGACAAGGTAATGGCAGATCAAACTGGGTGAGGCAAATAAACTCCTCTAGGAGGGTGTTTGAGAGGGGGATTTTGCATACTCACTTTGATGTGCCCCTGTTACTAAAGGATTGCTCAGGTGATATATGCTCGAAGGGTCTGTCTTTGGTGAATTCCAAGCAGATACTTCCAAGGTTTAGAGATCTCACTCACTGAGATTTATATTTGTTGCAAATTTTAATTTAAAAAAATCAACCCACTTGGTCGAACCATGCCCCTGTCTCGGCTGTACTCATCTCCCTCACTCAACGCCCTCCCAAAGCCACCTGGAGACTTAACGAATCTCTCCTGCATGACAAGAAAACCATTACCCATCTACATTCTCTCCTCTCTGAATATGTTGAGACGAACAATACCCCTGATATTTCCCTAAGACCCTCTGGGACACTCACAAGGCTGTAATTCAGGATCATCTTATCGTTCTAAACGATTCCGTCTGACAAAATCTATTCAATTAACGGACTTGCTTAGAGCCGTAGAGCAACATCACAAGACCAATCCTGACCCTCATGTTCTCCAGGAAATTACTTCTGTTCGGAGTGAACTCAATCTTTTACTATACTGACAGGCAATATGCTGAAGTGGCTTAACCAGCGCTATTATGAGAAGGGTGACAAGGCAGATATACTTCTAGATACCAAACTTAGAGCCAAGATTGCGGCCTGAAATCCCTTGGCTGTTAGAGACTCAGATGGAGTTTTACATTGAGACCTGCAGCATATTCGTTCTGCTTTATAACCTCCCTCAACCTTCAGATCTCATGGTCACTCAATAACACTCAAAGTTGATTCTTTTCTCTGTTCTGCTAAGCTCCCTAAGCTCTCCCCGCAGGCTAGTGCTCTCCTGGAGGCCGAGATTACCATGGATGAAGTTGAACAGGTTGTAAAGTCCCAGAAGTCAGGTAAGGCCCCGGGGCCTGACAGCTTCACGGTTGTCTACTACAAGGAGTTTGCTGAGCTTCTGGTTCCTCGTTTGCACATTCTCTTCAATTCAATGCTGGCTGGAGGCAGGGGCGGATTGGGAACTTAAAGTGACCCTGGAAACATTTCTGGAAGTGGCCTCATGTGGGCGGGACCATATCAACTGTAGGCGGGGCAAGCACAAAAGGAGGCGGGATTAGTACAAAGTCGACTATGCCACCAGAGGTCTGTAAAGTGCTAGACTCCCCTTTACATAGCACCCTTCATCCAACATTCCCACCCATGGGACAAACATGTCCCTGGGCGGGACAGAACCCTAAATCAGGACTGTCCCGCTAAAATCGGGACAGTTGGGTGGTATGATTATTGGTTCACCCACATAATGGCTGCCTTCTCTGTGTACCAGTGATGGGTACACTTTGACTAATACATAGTAAGTAGGACAATATGAGCAACTAAATTTAGCAGTAGTAAACCAGTAACAGAAAATGTCATCACAATATATAGTCATGGCCAAAATTTGAGAATGACACAAATATTATTTTCACAAAGTTTGCTGTCTCAGTTTTTATGATGGCAATTTGCATATACCCCAGAATGCGGGATCGAGGCACCACCAGTGCATAGCTTTCCCAGTATTGGCAGCAGGCAGGTGTGAGTGCACACACAGTGAGGTGAAGACTTTTGGAGGAAGTCCTGATGTCAAGAAGGCCAGCAAAGAAGCCACTTCTCTCCAGTAAAAACATCAGGGATAGAATGATATTCTGCAAAATGTACAAGGAATGGACTGCTGAGGACGGGGGTAAAGTAATTTTCTCTGATGAATCCCCTTTCAGATTGTTTGGGGCACCTGGAAAAATACTTGTCCAGAGAAGAAAAGGTTAGGACTACCATCAGTCCTGTGTCATGCCAACAGTAAAGCATCCTTGTGTGGGGTGCTTCTCAGCCAAGGGAGTGGGCTCACTCACAATTTTGCCTAAGAACACAGCCATGAATAAAGAATGGTACCAAAACATCCTCCAAGAGCAACTTCTCCCAACCATCCAAGAACAGTTTGGTTGTGAACAATGACTTTTCCAGCATGATGGACACCTTACCATAAGGCAAAAGTGATAACTAAGTGGCTCAGGGATCAAAACATCAAAATTTTGGGTCCATGGCCAGGAAACTCCCCAGACCTTAATCCCATTGAGAGCTTGTGGTCAATCCTCAAGAGGCGGGTGGGCAAACAAAAACCCACAAATTCTGTCAAACTCCAAGCATTGATTAGGCAAGAATGGGCGGCCGTCAGTCAGTATGTGGCCCAGAAGTTGATTGACAGCATGCCAGGGCAAATTGCAGAGGTCTTCAAAAAGAAGGGTCAACACTGCAAATATTGACTCTTTGCATAAAGTTAATGACATGGTCAATAAAAGCCATTGGGCTAGATTTACTAAGCAGCGGGTTTGAAAAAGTGGGGATGTTGCCTATAGCAACCAATCAGATTCTAGCTGTCATTTTGTAGAAAGCACTAAATGAATGAAAGCTAGAATCTGATTGGTTGCTATAGGCAACATCCCCACTTTTTCAAACCCGCAGCTTAGTAAATCTAGCCCATTGACACTTGTGAAATGCTTGTAATTTTACTTTAGTATACCATAGCAACATCTGACAAAAAGGTCTAAAACTTTGTGAAAACCAATACTTGTGTCATTCTCAAAATATTTGGCCATGACTGTACATATTTGTGTTTATTTAATAACAGGGTGCAAAGGAACTGCCAATATAGAAAAATACAGTTGGCAGACTGTCCTGCTCTCTCTTACCTGTTCTTGCTGCTTTCCCTACCTGTGGTTTCTGGTGTCTCTTGCTCAGTTTGCCGATTGTCTGGATCCTGAAATGCTGGGGGCCCCATCTAGAAAAAAAAATGGGTACATGAAATTAAGAAAACTCTAAGGAGCTATGGTGTTAAATCAAAATAACTCACATATAATGATAAGGCCTCCCTCCAACCCCAACATTAACATACTAGCATTCACATTGAATAAATAAACCTCCCTCCAAGAGCCCCAGCAATAAATTAATAGCATTTACATTTAATAAATATAACCATTTCTCACAACTATCCTGGCATTAAATAACTCATATTCAAATTTAATAAATAGACCTCATTGTCCCCAAACTCACCCCCACATTCAATTAATAGCCCCCAAACCACCCCATTTTAAATTAATAGGCCCCACTATTAAATTACATTACCCCATCACCCCACAAACAAAATAGCACCTTTTAGCCACCACCTACCTCACACCCACATTTCCACACGCCCCCTTGTCATCACACACAGCACTGACATCAGCCCCCCCTACACACACACAACACTGACATCAGCCCCCCCTTCACATACACAGTACTTCCATTATTTCCCCTTCACACACACACAAAACACTGACATCGGCCCCCCCTTCACATACACAGTACTTCCATTATTTCCCCCTTCACACACACACACACACACACACAAAACACTGACATCGGCCCCCCCTTCACACACACTGTACTGACATCAGCCCCCCCTTCTTCACACACACTGTACTGACATCAGCCCCCCCTTCACACACACTGTACTGACATCAACCCCCCTTCACACACTGTACTGACATCAGCCCCCCCTTTACACACACTGTACTGACATCAGCCCCCCTTCTTCACACACGCTGTACTGACATCAGCCCCCCCTTTACACACACTGTACTAACATAAGCCCCCCCCTTCTTCACACACACTGTACTGACATCAGCCCCCCCTTCTTCACACACACTGTACTGACATCAGCCCCCCCTTCTTTACACACACTGTACTGACATCAGCCCCCCCCTTCACACACACTGTACTGACATTAGCCCCCCCTTCACACACACTGTACTGACATCAGCCCCCCCCTTTCACACACACTGTACTGACATCAGCCCCCCCTTCTTCACACACACTGTACTGACATCAGCCCCCCCTTCACACACACTGTACTGACATCAGCCCCCCCTTCTTCACACACACTGTACTGACATCAGCCCCCCCCTTCACACACACTGTACTGACATCAGCCCCCCCTTCTTCACACACACTGTACTGACATCAGCCCCCCCCCTTCACACACACTGTACTGACATCAGCCCCCCCTTCTTCACACACACTGTACTGACATCAGCCCCCATTTCACACACACTGTACTGACATTAGCCCCCCCTTCACACACACTGTACTGACATCAGCCCCCCCTTCACACACACTGTACTGACATCAGCCCCCCCTTCACACACACTGTACTGACATCAGCCCCCCCTTCACACACACTGTACTGACATCAGCCCCCCTTCTTCACACACACTGTACTGACAGCCTCCCCTTCACACACACTGTACTGACATCAGCCCCCCCTTCACACACACTGTACTGACATCAGCCCCCCCTTCACACACACTCCTGTTATCAGCGCCCCCACTTCACACTTACCTGTCATCCGCTTCCAGCCGCGCTTTCTGCTCTGCTTACATGGGACGGCACCTGTCACATGGCGCACGTCCCATGTGATACTTAGGCCACGCAGAGGGGGAGGGAGGGACAGATCCGCGGCCACTAGGAGGAAGGTGGCTGGTCCCGGGGAAAGGGGCCAGCCATCTTCCTTGTTTAAAAAAAACAAAAAAAAACGTCAGGCGGCACATGGGCGGCCTCAGTTTATCGGCCTACCGGTAAAATTCCCGATAGTGCCTATGGCCAATCCGCCCCTGGCTGAAGGTTCTTGGTCCAGGGATTTCTTGGAAGCTCGGATCTAAGTTATTTATAAAGAGGGTAAAGATGTTTATGACTGCGCTAGTTAATACACTGCTTAATACAGACGTCAAATTATATGCTAAAATTTTGGCTAATAGATTTAATTTGGTGCTTCCCTCCCTTGTCCATTATGACCAGGTTGGCTTCATTCCAGGCCGTCGGGCCAGAAATAATACTAGGAGGAACGTTGATCTGATTCATGTTATTAATACCATGGAGGCTCCGGCCATTATTTTCTCTCTTGACACTGAGATGGCTTTTAACAGGATCTCCTGGAGCTTTATGTCCTGAGTCTTGTTTGGCGTTTGGTATCTCTGGCAACCTCCTTACTGGTATCCAAGCCCTGTATTCTCAACCCTCTGAGAGAGTCATGATCAAAGGTTCTCCTTCTGACCTTATTGCCATCTCCAATGGTACCTGTCAAGGTTGCTACCTCTTCCCTCTTATCTTTGCCCTCGTCATAGAGCCTCTTACTACTTCCATTCGAGCTTTTGCTGACACACGGGGTTTGCAGACGGAGGACTTGGAAAGTAAGCTTTCTCTGTTCACGGATAATGTCCTCTTGACTCTCCAACAACCGGGAATGTCGCTCCCCGGGCTATTCAACATCCTACACCATTACTGGTGCATTTCTGACTATAAGATTAACATTGCTATATCGGAAGCCCTTCTGCTTAATATCCCTAGCAAAGATGGCTAGCCCTCACCTCCCGCTGTAACTTCCGATGACAAAGAAAGAAAATTAAATTTTTAGGAGTTTTTATCACCGACTCCTATGACTCCCTGTACTGGGAGAATTATCTGGGCCTTTTTGCAAATGTTAAATTGGAACTCTTCTCCCGGTGCTCATTGATTATCTTGTGGCTAGACAGGATCATTTCTGTCAGGATGAATCTCCTTCCTAAGCTTCATTACTACTTTCAGACCCTTCCTGTTAGAGTTCTCCTTTCTGCACTTTCTTCTATCCAAAAATGCCTTTCTAATTTTGTCTGGAATGGCTGGTCTCCCAGGGTCAAGCTGGCTCTCCTAAAGACGCCCACTGAGTGTGGTGGTAGGGGTTTCCCAGATTTGAAAATTTACTTTTGGGCTGCTTACTAGAGCCAAATTGTATCCCCCTTTGCTTCCTCTGCGGCACTGTCATGAGTTAACAGTGAATCCGCCTACCTCAAACTTCTGTTTCTTTCCTGCATATGGGGCCTTCCAAAACAATCCAGATCACCCCTTATGGGCCATTGCCCCATCCTGTCCTTCTCAGCTACAATCTGGGAGACCTTTCGGCCACACCTCAATATCCCGCCTTTCTCCTCTCCTATCCTGCCTCACCCTCCTGGGCTCTCCTCAGCTTTCTCTGGTGCCTGGTCTACTTCTGGTGTCCGATTTGTTGGAGTTCTGCTATATCAAGGTGCCTTTTATCTCCCGGGATGATCTGCGATCTAAGTATCCAAACCTTCACCCTAAATTCTATGAGTATTTCCAACTGCGGCACTTTGTGGGCTCTCTCCTCAGGGGTGCTCCTCCCCCCACTCCTACTTCCCTCTTTGAAATCTTATGTCTCTTCTCACCCTTGAGTAGAGGTAAGGTTTTTTATATATCTACAGCTTAACCCTTGACGCACTTTTGCCTCCTGGTGGGAGACACGAGAGGGAGTGAGAGAGTGATCTGCCACTCCTGGGGCGAATTATTGGGAGATTATAAGACAACAGGTTGCCACCAGCTCCATCTCCACCTTGATCAAAGAGTACGCATATATAGTATACTATTGATGGTACTTCACCCCCGACAAGCTCCTTAAAATGTTTCCGTCTAGCTCTCCATTATGCTGGCGGGGTTGTGGCCAGATAGGCTCTTTTCTACATATATGGTGGACCTGCCCTTAAATATTCTCCATTTGGGATCGAGTTAGAACCCTCCTCTCCTCCCCCCTTCCGTGTCCTGTCCGGAAAGACCCATGGTCCTTTCTCCTCTGCTATCCCCTGACTGAGGATGACAGATAATCTGCAAAATTAGCTTCCCGCATCCTTGCTGTAGCGCGATGCTTTGTGGCCAAGTCATGAAAACAGGCTGAGCCCCTCACTCAGACCACACACCATTTAAACGATAAGGATGATAAATTTTACCAGATTTGGCTTCCTGGCTTTACTTGTAACCCCTTAACTCCTTCACCAGCTCCCTCCCTTTAAGTGAGCCCCCTGTGGTCTCCATTGGCATAGCTGCTCTTATGTTATCTGATCCTCTGAGTTGTGCCTCTCACCGAGATTATGTGAAGTACTTCCCTCTGCACTCCATTCTCCTTCTTCGGCGATGTCCAGTGCATTTCCCCTCCCCCCTCCCACCTCATATTCTTGGAAATTTTTATATAGTTTGAGCAATTGGTGCAACAATTGTTCTTCATTTGTTTTTCCTGTGTCAGGCCACGTGTCAGCCTCTTTGGGATGTCAGATGCTGAGGTTGTCCGTCGCTATCGGCTTACTCCTCATGTCATCTTGGACACCCTACACATTGTGCAGAGTGACCTTGAGCCAATGCGCCACATCCTGACAGCAGTACCGCTTTTGACCAAACTGTTGGCGGTACTGCACTTCTGTGCGACTGGGTTGTTCCAGACCACAGTGGGGGTCGTAGCAGGTATGTCCCAGGCCACCTTCAGTCGTGTGCTGAATGTTGTGCTCAGTGCATTCCTGTCACGCATCTCCCAGTTTATACATCTGACACTCGATGAGGAGTCTCTTGTGCAGATTAAGCGGCAGTTTGCCACCATAGTTGGCTTCCCGCTCGTCATAGGGGCAGTAGATGGGGCACATGTGGCCTTGGTGCCGTCGAGTAGGAATGCTTCTCTGTATTTGAACAGGAAGCATTTACACTCGATTTATGTCAAATCCACTCGATATGTGACCCGTTTCTCCAGATTTCGAGACCTGGTTGCCAAATGGGGTGGGAGTACCCATGACTCCTTTGCGTTTAAACAGTCAGGGACGTGGCACAGATTGCAAGAGAGGCAAGGGGGTGCAAGGCCACATGGAGACGCGTGGCTTCTTGGTAACTGGACTAATGTTGTTTATGTTATTAAATAAATATTTAATTCAATACAAACCTTAAGTTGAAAGTGACTGTTCTCTGAATGTGATATTTGACCTTGGATGTTAGGTTTCCACATTGTATCATATAGTGCACGTGCCATCTCTTGGTAGTAGGTAAACTGTTTAGTTTGGTTGTGCATGTTTCAAAATGCACATGTTAATGTATCAACATGTACTAATCTGAAAACTAACACCTAAGGTGAAATGATCGTTTCAATTTGGCAAATAGCAAACACAATCTAAAGTTTTAAAAAACTACAAGCCCATATGCCTAAGTAAATTTGTTTTAAAAAATGTCAGCGCTTATTCTTTAAACTGCATATCTGTGTGTGTCTAGCAAAATGAAAACATGAGGTATTAGTTCATATTTTGATCAAAAGACTTAAGCCTGCATCCCAACGTCAAGGGTACCTCATTATATGCAGGTCCTACACTGACCTATATGCTTGAACTTTAGTTTGAACTAGCCTATGATCTGCAACCCCCTGGACCTTCCTGAAGCCTGGACCAATAGAAGCAAGCCATACCATCTGCATTGTTTTACTGTATTTCTGTTTGCATATAAGCAGTAGCTTTAATCTAGTGTTCATTCATCTTGACCACATCATCATCATCATCATCACCATTTATTTATATAGCGCCACTAATTTCGCAGCGCTGTACAGAGAACTCATTCTCATCAGTCCCTGCCCCATTGGGACTTACAATCTAAATTCCCTAACACACAGAGACAGACAGACAGACACACAGAGACAAACACACAGACTAGGGTCAATTTGTTAGCAGCCAATTAACCTACCAGTATGTTTTTGGAGTGTGGGAAGAAACCGGAGCACCCAGAGGAAACCCACGCAAACACGGGGAGAACATACAAACTCCTCACAGATAAGGCCATGGTCGGGAATTGAACTCATGACCCCGGTGCTGTAAGGCAGAAGTGCTAACCACTGAGCCACCGTGCTGACCACAGACTTCAGACCTGAATCACTGTTCACTGGATCCAGAGCGCCTGCGATAAGTAACATATTGTACTTATTATTATTTTGCTTGAATTATTCTGCTACTTTTTGAGAATAAATATTTGTGCGTTGGAAACACAAATCGAGATTCGACAATCGTTATTGGATAGCGACAAAACGTGCATAACACAGTATAAAGAAATTACCACCTGGGTTATGTAATGAAATTGTAAAAGGATATTCTGGTGATTATGAAATAAGAAAGCAAAAATGGTAACAGCTGCAACAGAGATTTTCACGATTGTTATTATTGTTTGTTTTCTGATTATATTTCTTTGTGTAGTATGCAAATATTTTTCAGCCAGAATAGAAGGAATTAAGAGGTTTTTGAACGGTGGTATTGAGGTATAATTCTCTGTAAAATATAGATAACTGCTATAAGAGTGCATGCGGTAAAGCAACCCAACAGTACAGTATATTCAGAAATTGATCAATTCTGAATACTTGGGTGCACAAGTTAGCGGGGTTGTTGGGTTTATACAACCCACAAAGGTACTATAATACAGAGAAGGAAAGAAATCTCTAAAAAAAGAAAAAAAAAATAATATTTAAAAATATTTAAAAACAAATATTTGACAGAGCAGGTTTCCCACTAGAGGGCACACTAGATCCAGAAAAGTGGAAAAGGTTTCAAAACACCAATAAAGCATGGATAGGCAGAAAAGGACATGCAGATGTGGTTAACATGTGGTATACATTATCATTAGACATGAGAAAAAAGAAAAGAGAGGATGCACACATAGGTACAGGTCTATTAGACATGCCACCACCTTATGTGGACCCTACAGCTCCACCGCAGCAATCAGACAATAGACCAGATACACCACCAGTATCTCAACAGGCAGGTCACATAGTACAATTAGCACCACAAAAGGGGGCATTCGCAACTAGAAACTCATTCAGTGACCCCAGTGGACGCAGGTAACACTCCATCAATCACGTTTAAAACCCCAAGTCAAATCCATTCTCAGTCTGCTAATAATGAAATAAATGATTATCCTGAGAGACAGTGTTTGCAATGTGGAATCTAATGCACCTCCTTGTACAGATAATTCTTGCAGGAGAAAGGAAAATGTTTCCAAGATACCAATGATGGTAAGCCGGTTGAAGAATCACAATATCAGTCCATTAAGAGAAACAACAAATCCGAGGGTGAGAAGGGGAATAACATTGGAAAAGCAGGTATTGCATGCCCACACTAATATGTATGCAGACAGAATACAAAGGGTGCCTAACCCAAATTTTGATGCTAATACTGCCAAAGGTGCTAATAATAGGAGTGATGACTCAAATAATGGGGTCAACAGCAAGAGCGCCAGAAGTTGACAGAGGGGCTATTACTCATCCTGAACACCCTGTACAAGAAAGAAATACATATAACAGTGGTCTTGAAGGTCTAGCCAGAGTACAATGGTGGTGTCATGAACAAAAATTAAAAGCACCAGCAGCACCAGACATAACTTAGAGAAATGATTCAGTAAGGACATATTTGGATAAATTAACGACCAGACAAAATGATGATGGTTTTTCTACAGAAACCCCAGATGGTCAAAGAATGTTGAAAACAAAGTTTTTGAATGGTTTAAAGAATGAGGTAAGAAGCCAACTCTTTACAGTCAGACCTGAGACATTGTTTATGAAAATGTAATCTTTGCTACAGGTACTTGGAGGACCAGGAAACAGAAAAAAGGGAAAAGAATGTCCAAAAGACTTCTCAGGTAACTGTACACCTGGTACAGGGAAAAGGAACATGGCAAGTAAGGCAGCAGCCAAAAGGAACAGAAACAGTAAGTGCAAGACAAAAGAATCAAGGTGAGGACATGACTGGCAGATGTTTTTTTATGTAAATTATCAGGTCACATGAAGAAGGACTGCAGGAAATACAAGAAATAGCAGCAGCAGCAAAGAGAAACCAGCGATCCCCAGGGCACCATAAGCAGCAATCAATGAAGATATGGCTCCCCGTTGTCAACACCTTGTCCAGTTCTTGTAAACACCTCTGAAGAAGGTAAGCTGCCTGGAAATACTGTGCAAATTACACTGCCCACTGGTCAACAATTGGACTGCCTAATTGACACGGGAGCAAGCCAAACAGTATGGAGACACGATCAAGTACCACAAGAATAAGTGACCTCAGATTATGTAAAAGCATTAGGGTTGACAGGACAGCCCATACACCTGAGGAAAAGTAAGAAAGTTAAGATACAAGTAAACAAAGACTGTTCTCCTGTCCCTATAGATTTTCTCACTTCAAACACTTGTCCTGTAAATCTTGTAAGGTCCCTAAAGGAGATGTGCCTCACAGGGCGACTAACTCCTAATACCTCCGAATTTACCACGATCCGCGTGGATGACTGGATCCCACCTCAGTCCCGGTTTGGGTTTTCTCCGGACGCCCGCAAGTAACACCTAAGAGGGAAACACACAGTTAAACCGAGTCTACCAAGTAAGGGCTGTCCGAGACTACGGCAAGGGACGAGGACACGGTCAGTCCAAGCTCCTTGCCGCCTCCTCACTTTGTTCTTGCCAAGACGCGGGGGACTACAGGCACTGAAGGCCAAGACTAATCCGAGGACTAATCCCGCCTCAAGTGTCTCACACACCTGCCGGTGAGGGCCTAACCGAAAGGAGGAATCGAGCGTGATACTCACCGGGACACTCCCACTTCCGATCCGGTTCTCCTGCACCTTCCCGACTCCTGCGGATGACAAGAACACACAGCCTCCCTCTACGCTCTCCGTGAACTAAGATGGCACCCACAAAACTGGACTAACTACAACGGCGACCCGACCCTAACAACGTTCTAATGGTCGGCAACGCAACTAAGTCAAACACTAGGACTAACTAAATGTGGTGCACTAACGGAACTACTAGTTACACGCTACGGGGAACACCAGCCGGTGTTCACAGCCTAAACCGGAGGGCGGTTCCTAACCCCCTCACCCAGGTCGTACCAAGAAGCTGCCTTCTTGCTATGGAGTCACACACAGGCCCTAAGTACGGGTTCTTTAAGCCCGGCTGAGGCTCAGTAAAACAGCACACTAACCCGCGGGCCGACTGCCGCACGGAACAGCCGATCGAACTGAACCGCCCGACTGCCTGTACTCGGGTATCTCACACGTGTCCCTACGTCCGGAACCACAGGTCCACCTGCACGGAACCGGCCTTGAGGACCCTTGATCAGAACCACAGCCGCCCCTGGAACTGCCTCAAGGTGTGCTGTACTGCTACCAACTCACTCAGCCACCCCCTCTGGGTACCAGTGTGACCCCGGGGACCTAAGGGACAGGGAAACTACATGTGTTCTCCCCTGACTATGTGTATGCTGGTACTTACACTTGTCCCCCACAGCACGGGTTAGCACAGGAAAACCACAGGAAAACAAGAGCCTACCTTTAATGGGGGCCTGACGTCTTGCCCCTGGACACAGTTAGAAAGCACACCAAAATACTGTAATGTAAACTACACTCGCCACACAGACAGAATAAATAGATACAGTATACAGTACCTTGCCCGCTACTTACCCGAACACACCGCTGCTAGCCAACCAGCAGGTTGCTACAGCACCACAGGAGCCTACGCTCGACCGTACCTCCTAACCACGTGTGCTCACCTCACACAGGACCGCGCCTACTCTCACGAGGCTCCCACGCCTCTACCTCACACCACCAGGGCCTTATGCCCTACACACCATGGGTCTCTGCCCAGCTACACACAGAGCCTTCTGCTCTGTTTCATGGGCCTCAGCCCCCTCTCTACCTCAGGGCTCTGAGCCCACTCACTAGGGCCTTATGCCCTACTACCTAGGGGGTCCTAGCCCCTGCCTGAGGCCTGTGGCCTCCCTAACTAACTGAGGGCCTTGTGCCCTTAATAACCTACAGGCTACCAGCCTCTAACCAGGCCCTCTGGCCTTCCTATGGCCTCTAGGCCCCTAACTACCTAAGGGCCTTGTGCCCTTGTACCTGGGCTCTCACGCCCCTGTCTGTCTAATAGGGGCTTGTCCCCTTTATATATATATACTAATGGCCTACTGGCCCACTAACACGTTGGGGCCTAGTGCCCAGGTCCCTGGGCCTTGTGCCCCTACTTTACAGTGCCACGGGCCTTGTGCCCGACTGTGCCACGAGCCTAGTGCCCGACTTTATTGCATGTGCTGCGGGCGTGGGCCCGGGAGAGGAGTTGCCTGGCAAGGCCTTACCTGGGGCTGTCTTCGGGGAGCTTCTCCTGGACTCCTTCCCCACCTGCCGCTGCTTCTACGCTCTGCCGCCGGCTTCTGTTCTTGATCCCGCCGGTCTTCAGGCAGCAGAGGCGCTCTTAGCCCTAACAAGGGCTCTCTGCCGCCACTGCTGGTCTCCGCTGCCTTCTCTTCTGGTCTTGATCCCGCAGCTCTCCGCGACACGTCCTCTTCTGACTCTCTACGCCATCGAACTGCCCATGGCGGCGCGCGCGCCGACTTAAATAGTCGGCGCCGCGCTAGCGTCATCACGTAGCGTCGACGCGACGCCACGTGATGACATGGCGGGCCCGGATTGGTCCGTCGCCATGTTTCTTTTTGAAATGGCCGGGAGGTGAGCCCTGATTGGCTCACCGTCCCGGCTGAACGGAGGGGACCGCCGCCCGAGGGATGACGACGGCCCCGGCCAGGTAAGTCCTCCACATTTCCCCCGTTTTTAATGTCGGCAGTCCCTGCCGACAAAACCCTGGTCCACACGAAATCCGGGTCAGTATAACGTCCTCCAGGCTGGCCCAAGTTTGGCCGCTGCGATCTTCTGGGTTGAAGCGGCGGTGTCGGAAGGTCCAGGTCCACTGGAGTAGCATCCGGAGTAACAACGTCGTCGGCGGTCATTGGTGCCCACCAATCCACCCCCGTCGGGGCGGGTATAGGATCTGGCTCACTTCTCTCCTGGACGTCGGAAGGCAAATCCAGAAAACCACAGGGACGTAACATATTCCGATGTAGCACCCGCGGTCTTCCAGTCCCTTCCGCAGGAACCACCTCATACAAAGGAAGGTCAGGAGCCATGCGCCGTTGCACTACATGTGGCAACACTTCCCACCGATCGCTGAGTTTATTTCCCAACCTCTTAACTCTTACCAGTACCCGCTGACCCACTACGAAGGGGGAAGCCGTGCTGTTGGTTGGCCCGTGATGGACTTTGGACCGTAGCTGCCCCCTAACCACGTCCCCGGCAATCTTCAGCTTCCTCTTCTGCTCGGTCACCCAGCCGCTGGGAGTCCATCTGTCCGCTTCTTCGGGGACGGACAACTCCAAATCACGCCACTCCCTTCCAGGCCGCCCAAACAAAAGGAAGTATGGGGTATAACCGGTGGTACTATGTACCCGGTTATTGTATACCCACACCAAGTCCTGCACGTACTCCGGCCAGCGGTTCTTTTGCCCAGCCTCCAGAGCCCTGAGCATTTGCAGCAAGGTCCGATTGAACCTTTCACAGGCGCCATTACCTTGAGGGTGATAAGGAGTGGTCCGGGACTTCTGTACCCCATAAGTGTCACACAGACCCTCCATGAGGCGTCCCTGAAAACAGGCTCCCTGATCCGAGTGAATCCGCTCCGGGCACCCATATCTCCGAATGAAGTGCTCCACAATGGCGCGCGTAGCTGCTTCCGCCGTCTGATTTCGTGTGGGCACAACGACGGTGAACTTTGTAAAGTGGTCGGTCATGACCAACGCGTAGCTATGACCACTACTTGACTCCCCAACCAGGACGTAATCAATCATAAGCAGCTCCAAGGGTTGCCCCGTCTGAATGGTTTGCACGGGCGCATGCTGCTCCCCAGCCTTACTTACCCCACATCGTGGACAGGCTCGGCAGACCTCTTCCGCCAACGCCTTGGCGCCAGGTACGCAGTACTGCCTGCGTAGCCATTGATGGGTCTTGGCCGCCCCGAGATGAGCGCCTTTTTCATGGGCTTCCAGTACCAAGTCCCGCGCCATGGACTCAGGCACCACCACCTGCCATACAGGACGGAGCTCTTGCTCCAGGTAGGCTCGGCGAACTAGCACCCCTTCCCTCACTGCCAGTTGATCCCATCTGTGCAATAGCCGTCGTCCGGCTATGGACAGTCGACGCCGTTCTTCACTAGAGGGCCAATGTCCCTGTTGCTTCCATCGGCGGACACACCGCAATGGAGCATCCTGAGCCTGCCGTTCGGCCCAATCTACGGTCGTCTTGGGCACACTCAGAGCACAAACAGGAGATGTCAACTGGGTCAGATCCGGGATCTCCTCCCCTTCTCTGTCCTCATCACTAGGCCCCTCCGGCCCTTGCAGGGGATAACGGGACAACGCATCCGCATTTCCATTAGCCTTTCCGGGTCGATACCGGATCTTATATCCGAACTTGGCCAACCGAGCCATCCAGCGCTGTTCCAGCGCCCCTAACTTGGCCGTGCCCAAGTAGGCCAAGGGATTGTGATCGGTCACTATGTCGAACTCAGCGCCGGTCAAGTATTCCGTGAACTTTTCGGTTACTGCCCAAACCACTGCTAACAACTCCAGCTTAAAGGCACTGTAATTATCGGGGTTTCTTTCTGAATCCCGCAGGCTCCGGCTTCCGTAGGCAATGACCCGTTCTTTGCCGTCTTGGACTTGTGCTAGCACGGCCCCCAGGCCCTTGAGACTTCCATCAGTATACAGAACGAAGGGCTTTTCGAAGTCAGCGTACGCCAGCACTGGAGCCGTCGTCAGGTCTTCTTTGAGCGTCGTGAACGCCTTTTCCTGAGCGTCTCCCCAGGCTATGGCTTGATTCTTAGCCGTAGTGGCAACGCCCCTCAATAATTCGTGTAGCAGGCCAGCCACCTTCGCGAAGTCTTTGATGAATCTCCGATAGTAGCCCACTAACCCCAGAAATGCTCTCAGTTCCGTCACCGTTCGAGGGATCTTCCAGTCCAACACCGCAGAAACCTTATCCGGAGTGGGGCTCACCCCATCCCGGGACACAATATGTCCCAGGTATTCCAACCGAGATTTCAGAAGATGACACTTTCGCGGCTTCAACTTCAGGCCGAACTTCTCCAAGCGCTGTAGGACGACGTCGAGTCGATCCAGATGTTCCTTGACCGTGGGAGCGAAGATGATGATATCATCCAAATAGATCAGGAGAGCGTCGAAGTTCAGGTTTCCCAGACATCTCTCCATTAACCGTTGGAAGGTGGCGGGAGCATTAGTGAGCCCAAACGGCATCCTACAGAACTCAAACAGACCCATTGGTGTGATGAAGGCCGTCTTCTGCCGGTCCTCTGCCGCCACTGGTACTTGCCAGTATCCGCTGGCAAGATCCAGAGTGGAGAAATATCTCGCCTTTCCTAGCGCAGCTAGCGATTCCTCAATCCTGGGCAATGGATACGCGTCGCGGACAGTACAACTATTCAACCGCCGATAGTCCACACAGAACCTGATAGCGCCATCTTTCTTCCGTACTAAGACGATAGGAGCTGCCCACGGGCTCTTACTTTCGGTAATCACGTGGCTATCCAACATCTGCCTAATCATCAGCTTGACCTCTTGGTACAACTTGGGCGGGATTGGCCGATATCTCTCCCTAATGGGCAGACTGTCTCCGGTACGGATATTATGTTCCAGTTCCTCCGTGTACCCAAAATCCTCTTCACTTCGGGAGAACACTTTCTGTCTGGCCCACAATATCTGCTGTAAACGGGTAACATCTCGAGGCTCGATCCCTTCCAAGGAAACATCCATTTGTTCCAAAATGGTGTTGCCGTTCCACTCGCGGGACAGGCTATCGTCACCCTCCACCTGGACCGCCAAGCCCCCTTGTTGTCCTGACGCAGGTTTGAGAAGTATCTGCCGGTCATCTCCAATCTGTTCTGCTTCTACGGCGATAACTCGAGCGACAGTCGTACCAGGCCCCATCGTCTGAGTATGGTCCTGCACATTACATAACCGCACGGGTACCCTTCCTCGATGTACCCTGGCCAACGCACGGGCAACAAGAGGTCCTTCCGCCGTTCGTTCCGGACTGACCGGTTCCACCAACACCACTCTTCCCTCTAATCTCCGGTTTGTCCTCACTTCCATATATTGCAGCACCTCCTGACCAGGGGGTACTTCGACCGTCTGTCGATAGTTGGTCCGTAGGTAGCCAAGGAGCTCCAGTCCCGACTCAGTCGGTTCTTCATCACACCGTCGTACCATTCTCTGGAAAACCTGCTGCACGGGACGGGGTACGTCCAACTCTCTCCAGTATCGAGCCCCTTTGGCGTGGAATAAGGCCTGATCCAAATTTTGTAGGGCGTTCATCCCCAGGATCACCGGGCCATGACGAAGCTCTTTTCCACCAACCACCAGAATGCCCTTCTTTCCCAAGGTCTGTCCGCATACTTCAATTTCCAACCAGACTACTCCCACGACAGGGATGGGCAAATTGTTGGCGGCGGTCAGCTTAATCCACGTTTGGGCCCGGCTCTTCTGCAGGTGAGCGTAGTTTTCCAGGAAACACCGCTCCGACATAGTGGTCACCTGAGACCCCGTGTCCAGCAGACACTGTTGTGGTTTACCCCCTAACGTGGCTACTACGGTAGGGCACTCCCCCACCAAATCAGCAGAGTTGGTGAAGTTGGGGTTTGCCCCCATCTCCCCCGCGGGTGGCCCCTTCACCGCGAGGGACTCTAGTTTAACGGTGCCTGGTTTGGAGGTTCGGGACAGTTTCGGGCATAATGTCCCACGCGTTGGCATCTCCAGCAGCGAACGCCCGGTCTTGGGCCCTGCTGGGACCTGGGGGCGCTTCGCCGTTCCTCTATAGGTCCCCCTTCACTTCGGCGATCCCTCGGCCGACGGACTTCCTGCCGCAATTGGGCGACTTCTTCCTTCATGGCTAAGAGAGCTTCCTTTAGATCTTTCACACAACTCTCCAACGGTTGGGCCTTTGCTTCGGACGGGCTACTGGTGAGCAGGACTTGCTGGGGCGCTACCGCATAAGGCCCGTAGTGATCATCTCTGTCCCGGGACACAGCCTCCGCTTGTATTTCCTGGAACGCCAGGTGAGGTTGGTCCCGCACCTTGTCCAGTAGAATGTGCCGGAGTGGCACGTTCCAGTGCCCCAGGGCAAATTGGTCTCGCAGTAGCACATCCGAGTCTCCCATGGCGGCCGACCCCCGTGGGTCTCTCTGCCAGAGTTCTCCCGCCAATTCTAGGAGAGCGTTGCCAAACTGGGTCAGACTCTCGTCTTCTCTCTGCACACGCCCGAAGAACCTCTTCCTCAGAACTGCCGCAGAGGAGGTGTCACCGTACAATCCTCCCAAGATTTTGAAGATGGCGTCCAGGGTGTCCCTATCTGATTTGGGTCGAAGAAGAACCGTCTTCCTGGCATCCCCTTCCAGGGCGTTCAGAGCCAGCTCCACCTTCATGGCACCGGTGATATGATACAACCGGGCAGTGCCATGCAGCCGTTCCTGCCAGTCGGCGAAAGCAAGATTCTTTCCATCGAACTTCGGCAGGTGGGACAACGCGGCACCCACAGCCATCACATTAGGCGGGTTGCGCTCGGGAGAAGGCGTGGTTGGTCGTGAATCCGTCATCACGAACGCGGATCCTGCTGACTACGCCAAAAATGTAAGGTCCCTAAAGGAGATGTGCCTCACAGGGCGACTAACTCCTAATACCTCCGAATTTACCACGATCCGCGTGGATGACTGGATCCCACCTCGGTCCCGGTTTGGGTTTTCTCCGGACGCCCGCAAGTAACACCTAAGAGGGAAACACACAGTTAAACCGAGTCTACCAAGTAAGGGCTGTCCGAGACTACGGCAAGGGACGAGGACACGGTCAGTCCAAGCTCCTTGCCGCCTCCTCACTTTGTTCTTGCCAAGACGCGGGGGACTACAGGCACTGAAGGCCAAGACTAATCCGAGGACTAATCCCGCCTCAAGTGCCTCACACACCTGCCGGTGAGGGCCTAACCGAAAGGAGGAATCGAGCGTGATACTCACCGGGACACTCCCACTTCCGATCCGGTTCTCCTGCACCTTCCCGACTCCTGCGGATGACAAGAACACACAGCCTCCCTCTACGCTCTCCGTGAACTAAGATTGGACCCACAAAACTGGACTAACTACAACGGCGACCCGACCCTAACAACGTTCTAATGGTCGGCAACGCAACTAAGTCAAACACTAGGACTAACTAAATGTGGTGCACTAACGGAACTACTAGTTACACGCTACGGGGAACACCAGCCGGTGTTCACAGCCTAAACCGGAGGGCGGTTCCTAACCCCCTCACCCAGGTCGTACCAAGAAGCTGCCTTCTTGCTATGGAGTCACACACAGGCCCTAAGTACGGGTTCTTTAAGCCCGGCTGAGGCTCAGTAAAACAGCACACTAACCCGCGGGCCGACTGCCGCACGGAACAGCCGATCGAACTGAACCGCCCGACTGCCTGTACTCGGGTATCTCACACGTGTCCCTACGTCCGGAACCACAGGTCCACCTGCACGGAACCGGCCTTGAGGACCCTTGATCAGAACCACGGCCGCCCCTGGAACTGCCTCAAGGTGTGCTGTACTGCCACCAACTCACTCAGCCACCCCCTCTGGGTACCAGTGTGACCCCGGGGACCTAAGGGACAGGGAAACTACATGTGTTCTCCCCTGACTATGTGTATGCTGGTACTTACACTTGTCCCCCACAGCACGGGTTAGCACAGGAAAACCACAGGAAAACAAGAGCCTACCTTTAATGGGGGCCTGACGTCTTGCCCCTGGACACAGTTAGAAAGCACACCAAAATACTGTAATGTAAACTACACTCGCCACACAGACAGAATAAATAGATACAGTATACAGTACCTTGCCCGCTACTTACCCGAACACACCGCTGCTAGCCAACCAGCAGGTTGCTACAGCACCACAGGAGCCTACGCTCGACCGTACCTCCTAACCACGTGTGCTCACCTCACACAGGACCGCGCCTACTCTCACGAGGCTCCCACGCCTCTACCTCACACCACCAGGGCCTTATGCCCTACACACCATGGGTCTCTGCCCAGCTACACACAGAGCCTTCTGCTCTGTTTCATGGGCCTCAGCCCCCTCTCTACCTCAGGGCTCTGAGCCCACTCACTAGGGCCTTATGCCCTACTACCTAGGGGGTCCTAGCCCCTGCCTGAGGCCTGTGGCCTCCCTAACTAACTGAGGGCCTTGTGCCCTTAATAACCTACAGGCTACCAGCCTCTAACCAGGCCCTCTGGCCTTCCTATGGCCTCTAGGCCCCTAACTACCTAAGGGCCTTGTGCCCTTGTACCTGGGCTCTCACGCCCCTGTCTGTCTAATAGGGGCTTGTCCCCTTTATATATATATACTAATGGCCTACTGGCCCACTAACACGTTGGGGCCTAGTGCCCAGGTCCCTGGGCCTTGTGCCCCTACTTTACAGTGCCACGGGCCTTGTGCCCGACTGTGCCACGAGCCTAGTGCCCGACTTTATTGCATGTGCTGCGGGCGTGGGCCCGGGAGAGGAGTTGCCTGGCAAGGCCTTACCTGGGGCTGTCTTCGGGGAGCTTCTCCTGGACTCCTTCCCCGCCTGCCGCTGCTTCTACGCTCTGCCGCCGGCTTCTGTTCTTGATCCCGCCGGTCTTCAGGCAGCAGAGGCGCTCTTAGCCCTAACAAGGGCTCTCTGCCGCCACTGCTGGTCTCCGCTGCCTTCTCTTCTGGTCTTGATCCCGCAGCTCTCCGCGACACGTCCTCTTCTGACTCTCTCCGCCGTCGAACTGCCCATGGCGGCGCGCGCGCCGACTTAAATAGTCGGCGCCGCGCTAGCGTCATCACGTAGCGTCGACGCGACGCCACGTGATGACATGGCGGGCCCGGATTGGTCCGTCGCCATGTTTCTTTTTGAAATGGCCGGGAGGTGAGCCCTGATTGGCTCACCGTCCCGGCTGAACGGAGGGGACCGCCGCCCGAGGGATGACGACGGCCCCGGCCAGGTAAGTCCTCCACAATCTACTGGGTGCTGACATATTACAGTTAATGAGAGCATGCATTAAATGCACTCCAGAAGGAATGGCATACACCAGTCAACTTCCAGATAACATATCTAATCAGGTAGAAGCAGCAATACAGGTGTTTTTGATACAACCAAGTGAAAACACATCTCAAGATGAGGCACCACTACCACAGTCAGGGCTGCCATCAGAAACTGTGGGGCCCAGTACTAATTAATCTGGTGGGCCCCCCCCCCACTTGGTCCAGTACTAATTAATCAGGCGGGGCCCCCCTCCCCATACATGTGCCCCGCTCCCCATACATATGCACCCCTCCATCTTCGCCATACATGTACCCCCTATCCCTCATCACAGTACATTCCCCCCACTCCCTCATCACCGTAAATGTTCCCCTCCCCCCAAAGTAAATATCCCCTCTCCCCTTCCCGCAATCACAGTAAATGTCCCCCTCTCTTCCCCCCACAGTTAATGTCCCCCTCCACCCCCGCCCCACAGTTAATGTCCCCCTCAACCCCCCTTACACAATTAAGGTCCCCCTCTCCCTCCCCCCTTCCACAGTTAAGGTCCCCTACTCCCCCCCTTCCACAGTTAAGGTCCACCTCTTCCCCCTCTCTCTCCACAGATCAGGTCCCCCAGTCTCTCCTTCTCCCCTCCCCTTCAAAAAAATAAGAGCTTATTTACTTACATTCTCCTCCGCGATGCTGCAGCTCTGCCTCCCAGTCACTGATACACTCTGTACTCTGTTCTTTCATTCTGTCAACCCCGGGTGGCCAGTAGGGACGGGAATGTTCATGACCAAGTTATCATATACCTATATACCTATCATATACCTATGTCACTGAGAGTACAGGCCTATTTTTGTATTTTATGTTTTATAATGTAACCAGTGGCATATAAACAAGAGTTAACACATAAAGCATGTATTACAAAAAATAATCCTGAATTGTAGAGGGAAAACGATCATAGAAAGCAGCTGAGAGTGGGAAGAGCAAGGAGAGATGGGCAGCGTTATGGGAAGAGCAAGGAGAGATGGGCAGCGTTATGGGAAGAGCAAGGAGAGATGGGCAGCGTTATGGCAAGAGCAAGGAGAGATGGGCAGCGTTATGGCAAGAGCAAGGAGAGATGGGCAGCGTTATGGGAAGAGCAAGGAGAGATGGGCAGTGTTATGGGAAGAGCAAGGAGAGATGAGAATATTTACTTACCTTCTCCACCGCGATGCTGCAGCTCTGCCTCTCGGTCACTGATACACTGGGAGTGCGGCGCGCAGTGATAACGTCACCGCGCCCCGCGCTCCCAGCCTATAAGAGTCCGGGAGGCAGAGCTGCAGATGGAGAGGTCTGTCCAGGCCCCCTAGTCTGTCCAGGCCCCTCACAGCAGTACTGGCTGTACCCCCCTGATGGTGGCCCTGGCCACAGTGGCTGAAGGATGTACCTGAGAAAATATGGTCAAAGGGAAAAAACTGATGTGGGAATGTTAAAAGTTGATCCGGTACAACTTATACTAAAACACACTACTAATATGTGTTAAACAATATCCTTTGACTTTGTTACAGAATAAAGCAATCACAAAACAATTACAAGGATACCAAGGCAAAGGTATAGTAAAGAAATGTCGATCACCTTTTAATACACCTTTATTCCCAATCAAGGAAAGAGAACAGTAAGAGGGAGGAGCTCCCGAATTCAAGTTAATTCACGATCTCAGAGAAATAAATGACTGGTTGTGAACACACCCATTGTCCCAAACACACATACCTTGCTGAACCAAATTCTTGTTACATTAATGTGGTTTACAGTTATAGATCTAGCAAATACTTTCTTTTCTGTACCAATAACTAACGATTCACAGAAAATGCTGGATTTTACACATGAAGGAACACAATACTGCTGGACCAGATTTCCCCAGGGAGGGGCCACCAGCCCTTCAGAATTCTCTGAAGCAATGTCAACTGTCTTACAAGGTTGGTTACTGCAATATCCTGAAACTACCTGACTATTGCAGTATGTTGATGACTTGTTGATAGCTGCTGATAGTGAACAACAGTGTAAAGAATAAACTGTTTCTCTACTAACCTTTTTGGCCCAGCAGGACTGCAGAGTGTCCAAATCCAAGCTCCAAGCAGCACCGAAGAAGGTAATTTTCTTAGAGCATTGCATTTCATAGTACACTAAACATCTGACGCCACAAAGAGTACAAGCAATACAACAGGTAAAAACACCTTTCAGCAGCCAGACTCACCAAGTGTGAGGTAGCATTGTTAAGTGCTTCACATGTCACAATCAAACGATGCACAGTATTAAATCCAGCAACATTGTTACCCCTAATGTATGAATCTCAAGATTCAAAAGGAGGGAATAATAGTGAAGAACAAGAGCCGTCAGAAGAAAGACATTGTGATAGTGAAGGTGATCACGATGAATTGGGTGAAAATATTAACCACAATTTTTCTTTTTCACATGATTGCCTCGCTCTTATGGATATGGAAGCACAGACTCTTCCAAATGTTACTGACTCTCCCTTGTCTAATGCTGTGTATGAGCTTTTTGTAGATGGTTCCAGGTATTATGATAACGGATCACCATTTACAGGATACGCGGTGACTACAGAAAATGTAGTTGACTCAGGACCACTACCATCGATACTGTCAGCACAAGCTGCTAAACTGATAGCACTCACCAAGGCATTGGAATATGCAGAAGGAACCACTGCCAATATCTACACGGATTCCAGGTACGCTTGAGGAGTGATGCAGGACTTTGGTCCAATATGGAAGAGCAGAGATTTCAAGACTTCTAGTGGTAAGGACATACAGCATGCCAGTCTCATAAGAAACTTGTTTAGAGCATTGCAATTGCCACACAAGGTTGCCGTAATTAAAATAGAAGCACATACAAGGAATGAGACTTTTGTTTCAAAAGGGAACACGTTGCGCAGATGCAGAAGCAAAAAAAGGCGGCTAAGAGAAAGCCTGAAAGAGAAGTATACACAGTACAGAAAGAAATGTCTGACTACACTGATCTAAAAAAGTTTCAACAAACAGGACCATTGGAGAAAGAAAGATGGAAATGATTAGGAGCACAAGAAGATTGTGTTGGTATGTGGAAACTGAATGATAAACTTTGTCTTCCACAGGTTTTGTCCCCTCCCATGTTACAGATAGCTCATGGACAGCCACACCTGGGGAAGGAACAGATGACTAGCGTGGTCCATCAGCATTGGATAGCTCCAGGATTTAATAAAGCTGCTACAGACTATGTTCAGGCCTGCTGGATCTGTGGAACTTCAAATCCAGAAAAAAGGGTAAAAACATCACAAGGTACAACTTCAAAGGCCTTTTATCCTTTTCAAAGACTACATATAGACTATATACCACTGCCTAAATCTGGAATATATGAATATGTTCTAGTCTGTACAGATCTTTTCAGTAAATGGCCGGAGACTTGGTCAGTAACCAAGGCAACAGCAAAAGCAACTGTGTAAAAACTGATTGGTGAGATTGTGTGCAGGTATAGTGTCCCTGAGGTAATTGAATCAGATAGAGGTACACACTTCACAGGGGAAATAATGCAACACATAATGACAGATCTAGGCATTCAGCAAGCTTTTCATGTGCCGTACAGACCACAGGTTAGTGGGCGAGTAGAAAGGTTGAATGGGACATTGAAACTGAAGATTCAGAAAATCATAACTGAAATAAAAAAAAACATGCCCAGAATGCCTGCCCATAGCCTCGTTCAGTGTAAGAACTGTGCCAAATAGGAATAGCAAGCGGTCTCCTTATAAAATACTTTTTGGAACACTACCAAAGGCATGGTGTTATTATCCACAGCAATTACAACATAAACATTGAGATTTGACTAGCTATATGAGAAGTCTAACTGACCATTTGAACTATTTGTATGTTGTAGCATTTTCTTCACTTCCAGAGTCTGATTCAGACCTACAGCCGCATAAGCTGAAACCTGGCGATTGGGTGTACTTAAAGAAACACGTGAGGAGAACTTTTGAACCGAGGTTCGAGGGTCCGTATCAGGTCTTGCTGACCACCCCCACATCAGTGAAACTCCAGAACCGAGACTCCTAGGTGCACGCATTACACTGCAAGACGACGCTGGTCACACTGGACACATAACCTAGATCTCTGTGATAACACAGACATGGGACCTGTTTGCCCACAACAAACTGCAGTATTTGAACCATGCATGTTGCAGCATAACACTAGTGTTTGTGTATGGGCATTACACCCAAAGGAATATGAAACACTAATAAAGGTAGCCCCACAAATGGTCTGCATAATCACATATGATGAAAAAATACTAACCTACAGGCTGACCTACCCATTTCAGGGTGTCTAATGAATGTAACACATTTACAATGGCAAGGGAAAGTGTTGATATTTTGTAAGGACCAAATGTCACAGGTAGACATAATGTTCAAGTATAATAGCCTAAGTCTGCCTCAGTTAACCTTAAATATAGAGGAAATAGTAAAAATTATAAATGAAACAAGAATGCTGAGTGAACATTTGAAGCAGATAAACTATACTAACAATCACGCAAAAATGGTAACGGTTATAGAAGGTAATGAATTAAAAGCTTTAGCTACCAAACTGAAGGATGATTTAGAGAAACATTGGTGGTATGTATTTACTGGATCATCTATATCTATGACTGGTATACTTAATTTATTAGTACACCCACTACTCATTATCACTGTGGTATTGATCATATTGATAGGATGGAACTGGTATATGTCATGTACGTTCAGAAAATATATACAGAGATTACAGCAGAGGCATGAAGAAAAGATACTTTTTGAATAAACAGACAGAAGTGCTGATATCTCTACTCGGTCCCGGGTGAATGGTGAAAGACCCTTGCTTTCTCACAAGAGACTGTACAAAAGAAGTTTGGGCTGCGTTAGGTGTCACCATTTCAGGCCTTAACATTTTTAACCTTTTATATATATTATTAAAAGGTGGGAGATTGTGAAATAATTTCTAGGTCCTCAGTGATGATGGTAATAATGATATGTGAAGGAGTTAAAAATCTTGGTATTTGCCTTAAAAATACATTCAGTGTAATCACCAGCTCCAGCCTTGACCTATCTCAAAGACCCCGGATGGAGGCCTAGCACATGGGATAATGGATGATGACATTAGGAGTACTGGCTCCAGTGAAAGTTGATAAGAACCCATAAAAGTGACATGAAGACAACTAACTAGCTTTGTCAGAAGATTTATATTTACTCAGGAAAATATCAATCATGTGTTTCTATTCTATAACCAGATCAAACGCTTTTTCATGTATGAGAGAACAAATAGTGGGGGATCCGCGCTATCCACGTGTGTGATGAAATGGGCAGCGAGAGGAACAAACAAAAGGGGTGGTCTCAAACCCCTATGGGATACAACAACAATGGATTCCCCAGCGCGATAGAAGAAGAAGAAGAAGAAGCCCCTATTGGGGTGAAACGCGTAGGATAACACTTTGACATTGTCTGCATACTCTTTCAATATACAGAACATTTTGTTCAATTCAGCAGTATCGCCGACGGCCCCAACGCGCATGCGCGGACCTCGTGTTTGCTTTCCGGCTGCTTGTGAGGATCACACAACACCTAGGAGCGGGATCGCTGCCTGGAAGGTGATCCCCCACACGGAGGAACATCAGTCTGCCTACACACTTCTTGGTTTATTGTTTTGAGCACTACTGTTGGCCATTTGTGCGGGGACCTTGAGACTACTACTCGGTCATCACGTTAGGAGTACACACTCTCCAGGAGTGGGATCGCTGAGTGAAAGAAGGACCTCTGAAAGGATTATCTGGACACATCTTCTGGGGAGGGAGGTAAGTGCACTACCCAACCTTCCCAGACTCGTGCTTTAACATTCATTGTTTTTGTTATTTTTTGCATATAATACATCCTCTATTAGTGGCTGCCACTTTGGACTGTGAATTATTATTTAGTTTTCTACTACAACTCCACATCATCAACGGATATTTATACCATATTGAGATATCCTCTTGTTGTCCGTATAAGTAAGTCCACATTGTTTTTAACACTGCCACATTCATATACATATACCATATTGAGATGTCTTTAATTTGTCTGCATTAGTGAGTCCACTTTATTTACACTGTCACAATCATATACAAATTTACCATTCCTATTTTGCCTTTTCACCGACCAAACTTCCCCTTCCCTCCCCCCCCTCTCTTTCTTTCCATCCCTCTATCGCGCTGGGGAATCCATTGTTGCTTTTTCATGTATAAATGTATGCCACTAATAAACGAGCACATCTCAGTTCTATCTTGACATTGGCATGTCTGTGTCTTGATTACTGATCTCCTGGTTAACCAGCATGTTATCTCACTGATATCTGAAGGGAGAGGTAAAATTCACCTAACACCTTCCTGTTGGCGGTCAGCTGATTCTGACCGCTGACTCCCTGCCACCAATGAGGGAGCCCTTCTATCTATTTAAAGGAGACTCTGGCCCCATTCTGGAGCCAGAGTATCAAGGTCCTCCTTTGGTCCAGCACCTTTGTCTGTATTCTGTATCCTGGCCCTACTTTTGGCTATTGACCCGGCTTGTCTTACTCTGCTCCTGGAACTCCCTTTTGGCTTGTATTTTATCTTCTGACTCAACATCTGCACTCCTGACTCTGCCGTTGCCTGCTCCTTCGGTACTTATCTCCTGCACGATTTTGACCCATATTGCTTGGTCTGTATATATCTCCACCTCTCTGATGGCTACCTGGGAGGGCCGCAGCCTGCGTGTCTCTGTCACAAAGCCCAAACCTCCTTGTGGGGGTCCCTGGTGAAGAACTGGGGCACATTAGACTCTATGCCTCCTAGACTAACTGCACCAATACCAGAGGGTGGGTCTGATTCTCATGGCTAGTGGGATACAGGGCTTTTTGATCAAATTCGTAGAGATCAAATATTTTCCAAGTTGGATCTTTATAAACGTATTAAAATCCGTCAGGGAGTTGAGTGGAAGATGGCCTTCAACACCTGAGATCGACATTATGAATATCTAATTATACCTTTCGGCTGTGCAATACTATTCCTGTCTACCAGGGATTTGTTAACAACATTTTCCATGATGGACTCTACCACTCAGTGAACACTGGGGGTGTGTTACACTCCACACCTCTTTGCTCAGTTGCAACAACTACTGGTATGCGGCTGTCATCAAATCCATTGTTAACGGGACAGATATGTTGTTTGATTTCCTATTCAGTTATTGGGGCTATTAATATATCTCTCATCTCTGAGTTTCTGCATTGCGCCTTCCTTAAGGAATTTAATTCCTTTTTTGGAGTAGTCTACAGCAGGTTTAAATAATTATTCATAATTAAAAAAAAATCCAAGATGATATTTTTTGAGGTTCTACAATCCTTTATTGGGAATTTGATCTAATTGAAGCAATACGTTTAGAACAGATGTCTCTTCTAATAAGGTTAGTATATGGAGTTTTTATCCTTTCCACACAGACCTCCAAAAGATCTCTGTATGACAATAGAGCCTTGATTTTCAACATGATTATAATTAAACTAGTACTAGATTGTTTTAGATAGAAGGGTTGTTTTTGAGATTAGTGTTTATTATATAAGTTGATTATTGTCTCAATTAGCATCCTGCCCATAACTACCTGAGTATTAAGCTTTGCATTAATTCCCTAATAGTTCAATGGTGTGGTCCAACTAAAATTTCGTTAACACAATTCTTGTATTATCAATTTGGTATTAAAGACGTTTCTAGTAGTGCTATTAATATCATTGTAATGATTAAATCAACTTCCCCATCACTTTAGATTTTTAGGGGTCTATTTATGAATGAGTTGTGGTTACAATCATTATGTATTGCTGCAAATCGCAGTGATGCATAATGCAGTACCGCTGCTATTTACTATGCTGGGGCCTCTTCCACAAAGTATTTTTACTGTTCACTGGCATTCTAACACTGCTGGCAAATGGAGGAAGTGCTAAGGCTCTTTACCGCTTGTTAAATAGTCCTCTAATACTGATGTGTCTGTAACTTTCATCATGAATTATTCATTTTCACCATAACTGCACACAGGCCTACCATCAGGGGCGAACTGGGCCAGGGGGCCGGGGGGCATCGCCCCCCCGGGCCGCTTAGACTCACCGCTACTAGGGCCGCCCACCCTCCGGATTCAATTCCACAGGATTTTTACCCGCGGCCGCATCTGATGACACGAGATGCGGCCGCGTCAGCGCACAGGTGGCCGCATCACATGACACGGGATGCAGCCGCGTCATCAATTACGCGGCCGCATGCCGTGCCACCTATGCGCCCCCCCCCCGGGCTGTCATCTCCCAGCCCGCGCCTGCCTACCATACTGCAATACCAAAACAGGTGTTGCGGCGGAACAAGTACTCCAATTCCTACCACCAATAATAGTGGTGTTATTGCGCCTGATTCATTAAGGAAAATTAAGAAAAAACATTTTGTAAGTTTTCTTACTCAAGTGTTCTGGACAAAACCATGTTGCAGTGCAAATTAGTTTATTATTTTGCACATAAGGAAAATACTGTCTGTTTTTTCATGTAGCACACAAATACTTTAAAGCAGGGGTGTCCAACCTTTTAGCTTCCCTGGGCCACATTGGAAGACGACGAGTTGGTTTGGGCCGCACATAAAATACACTAACACTAACGATAGTTGATCATCCAAAAAAAACCATAGAAAACATAGTTAACATACATATATATATATATATATATACATACACACATATATACATATATACATATATATAAATAATCACTTTTTTTCTAATCCCCCTATACTTACCTTTCAATCGCCCTGTTCAAAAAATCCTCTCTAGTTATTATACTATAATCACTTTTTGTATTGTTTCACTGCGATATTAATAAAGTGCATTTAAGCCAGGCATTGTATATCAGGGTGCCCTGACCAGGCCTGCGGTACCTGACATATACACCACTGTGACCCCAAATTGTGAGCTGGTTTGCTAATTACACCACTATGTTAGTTAAGGGATAACAACTTATAATGGGCCAAAGAGAATAATATATAATGCCCCATTAGTAATACAAGTAGAAGTATGTAGCAGGGAGATAAGGTCCATGATGCTCCAGGACCAGGTGACTTTTATTCACTGGTCAGCGTCCCTTGAAATAAAAAAAAAATCCCCCTTAACTTACCTTTTAATCGGCTGTTTTCTGATGACATCACGCCCGACATTCACTGCAAGCGCCGGACGGAGGAGGAGACAAGGGAGGGAGCCGGAGTACCAGCTGACGTGACCGCGTGACCGCAAGGTAAGTATTTTCTTTTCTTTTTTTGCAGGATTTTTTTTTTTTTATTAACAGTGCTGCCCCCTTCCCACAACCAAAACTCCTACTGGGCCACATTTACAGGCAAGCTGGGCCGCATGTGGCCCGCGGGTTGGACAAGCCTGCTTTAAAGCTTATTTGTACACTGAAATTTAAAGTTGATCTACGACATACTCTACCCCAACTATAAATCTGCCATCACATTTTAAATTTACCTCCCCTCCAATGCAGCATGGTTTTGCCTTACTTACTTTTGCTTAACTTTCCTTAATGAATCAGGCCCATCTTCACTAGTAACCCTTTAATGTGGTGAAACGAGAAAAAGCCCTAACACCTGCAAAAACACCTGTTAGGGCTTTAAGAAAGCAATCCCTTAATCACCGAACTTTTTATTTTTAGCGTGGAAAGTTTTCCTGTGGAACTCTTTATTATGCAATTGTGCACACCAACAAAAGCCACATTTTTACATTACAGCTGCAAAAAAATATATATTTATGTGGGAATGCAGTTAATGTATAAAGTGGCTTCACTTGTTTTTCAAAATTGAATAATAAAAATGTTAATAGTGCAACAAACTACCAGCAATGATCAAAGTATCCTATGAATCTTTTCTGTACTCTGTTCCTCCATAGTTAGTTCAGCATAATTCAGGGGATTTCCAGCTTCCTGTGATCTCCTTTAGTTGCACAACCCAAGACATCCACAGGCAGCTTTGCTCACATGGCCTCTACGCACTTTTTTAAATGAAATCTTTTTTATTTATTTATTTTTTTAACAGATAGTTTGTACTTTTTGAAACATTAAATTCATTTTTCCAGGATGTCCTCCTATATGCTCTTGCAAAAATCACTCTGTTCGGGATAGTTATATGGCGGCTGCCACTGCAAAAGAGTGTCTCTCAGTTGGAAGCATAGGCTTTTCAGCTCTCATGTACATTCATGAGAAGAGTCAGAGCCATACAAGCAGGAAACTCCTCATGTGATGGCAGAGGCAGGAGAAAGTGTGGGGGTTTGTGATATGAAGGTGCACGCTTAGAAGGCGGGTATTCCAAAACCTTTCTGCTCAAACGATATTACACCATGTGATTATAGATGGCATGGTAATCACATGACAGCAAACTGTGAATCATTATTAGTATTGGTATTATTATTGTTGTTGACTTGTAAGACTTCACAGTGCATTGCAGTGCCAGGTCGGTGGTAATCGCTTTACCGATGAAGATAAATCAAACACGAGAAGACCTACAATATTTAATGAAAAAACGACAGCAATATTGGAAGACTTACCTGAAAAAACGGCTGTGCAGATATCCAATGGCAGCAGAAGGCTGACAGGACATCCTTCCGACTGGCCAGCTCTCCGGCAGTAGTGTCTGATGTCAGTGCGACCTGAATGAATTGAAATTTAAAGAGGCAATGTCGGGACCAAGCAGGTTAACTGTTTAAACAGTTTAAACACGGGTTGGGTACACAGTTAACCTGCTTAGTCCCGACATTGCCGATTTAAACCAACCATTGTTTATGTTAAATGATCTTGAAATGACTGATGTCTGGCTAGTTTCCAATGTACCATAAAGTCTCTGTACAGCTTGCAAACAGGTGAATTCATAAGCAGGGTCAGGGCCATTGATGTCACATCATTGTAACAAGTACTTTTTACTGCATTTTAGGGCAGCACGGTGGCTTAGTGGTTAGCACTTCTGCCTCACAGCACTGGGTTTGATTCCCGACCATGGCCTTGTCTGTGTGGAGTTTGTATGTTCTCCCTGTGTTTGCGTGGGTTTCCTCTCACACTTTAAAAAGATACTAGTAGGTAAATTGGCTGCTATCAAATTGACCCGATTTTGTGTGTGTTAGGGAATTTAGACTGTAAGCTCAGATGGGGCAGGGACTGATGTGAATGAGTTCTCTGTACAGCGCTGCGGAATTAGTTGCGCTATATAAATAGCTGCTGCTGCTGATGATGATGATGATTTTAATCATTTTTTTCTGTATCATTATCATTTTAGTGTAATGTGTGTGCTTGGAATTGTTTGATGTAACATTTGCTTAATTCTCTTGAATTATGGATTGTCAATTTGTTTTGTATTTTCAGTTTGGCTAGTGGGATGTAATACATTTCAGTCACCCTGTATGTCCTCTGTCATTGTTACCCTCACAACAAGGACCTGCTTTCATGACACTGGGTAAATTTCCTGACATGACACTAATATTTGTTACTTACATAATTTTTAGAATATTTAGGGGCATATTCAATTACGATCCGATCCGCGGTAACGCGCGTTACCGCGGAAAATGCGCAGTACGGTGGTTAATACGGTACCGGATTAACGCCGATTTTCGTACGCAGCCCTATGGGCTGCGAAGGAAAATCCACGTTAATGCGGTACCGCGGATTAGATTCGCGGACGTTCCGGCGCGATCTCGCGGATCGGGATCGTAATTGAATATGCCCCTTAGAATCATCTTAAATTAACTGCATTATGGGCTCTCAATAATACATTGACAGCTGTGAAAATCTCAGGTAATTTCAGAAATGCCTTACAGATTTTTAAGACATCTCCCATTTTACCTTCAAATGAACATTTACATCATACTTGCCTTCTCTCCCAGAATGTCCAGGAGCCTTCTAAATTCTCCTTGACTCCTGGAAGAGCAGAGACCCAGTATTAAGGCAGTGCTTAATACTGTGATTCGCTATCTTATGTCCCGACCCTGCTACAAAAATTGCAGCGATTTGCGACATTACATGGTAGGGACGGGGTTGCGGTGACCATGCCCATCGCTACTTGCCACTTGATCTCCTCTCCAGGATCTCTCAGAGGGGAGACACAAAATGTTGGTCAAGTATGATTTATATGCATGTGAAAGTGCATCACAAAATGAAAAAGTTTGCAGTCTCAGCTCTTAAAAAGGGATCATTGCAAAACACATATACAGTTAAAATCAAAACACTCTAAAATTTCTAAGCTTCTAAACAAACCCTCGCATTCTCATAATAATGCTAGTATCTGAATGAGTTATTCTTGGGATATAGAACATACTTGCCAACATTTTATAATTTACGTCCGGGAGATGCAAGGGGGAGGTGGGCGTGTAGGGGGCGGGGCTTCTAAATGCGCGTCATTTTAGTCCCGCCCCCGTGACGTGATGATGCAAATCGCATCATTTTACAGCGGGGGTGGGGCCAAACGCCACGATTCCCTGTGAATCGCAGCATTTGAACTGAATTCTGCCCACTTCACTAGGAAGTGGGCAGATCAGGGAGATTGCCATACTCTCCCGGGAGTCCGGGAGACTCTCGCGAAATGCGGGAGTCTCCCGGACATTCCGGGAGAGTTGGCAAGTATGATATAGAAATGCTCTGCAATATCCTGCAGACTTTTTTCGCTCCCTGTGAACTGAATTCATAGTACAGCAAAAACCATTTTGTCCAGATCACAGTTAAGGAGAGTCATTTCTATGAAGAAGCACCTTGTTACAATCACACAAATGAATAATGTGAAAACCACCCAAAAATTGCCTAAGAATAGAAATAGTACTTTCAAATTTTATTTTATACTTAATAGTGAAAGAGTGTTATGCAAGAAGACAATTTTGCTTTGCTTGCTTCACACGATGTAACACTAAAAAGCTTTACTCTTTGAACAAACAATTTTATTCAATGGTCAATATTTTTAAAATATTTGTTATTTTTTTTAAATATATTCCTGTTATCACTTCAGTTCCACTGCATTCAGTTTCACTGCGCATGTGTGAACCGGCTAGACGGATCATGCATGCACATATTCTTTAAGAACAAAACATTAATGGGCAGTATCGCCGAGGAAACTGAGAATTGTTCAGTTGCCTCTGTAATATTTTCATGGAAAACTGTGGAAATATATGATGACAGGTAATTTTAGAAAATCAAAAAGTCTTTATTTTTTTGTTTTTTTTATTTTATTTCATTTGTCTGCACTATGGCCGCACAGTGCATCAGCAACAAGGAGAAGGAATCAGATCATCAACAGGTGAGTGGGAGAGGAGGGAGAAATAGGAGCAGATGAATGTGGGTATAGTTATTATATATACCCACTTAGGAAGGAGTATAATTGAAGGAAGATACTATTGAGAATATGGGGGTTAGTTATTAAGATTGGGTTTGTTTATGAGGATGATCTAAAATTATTAAATTACTATGAAGGGGTTCTTTTGATGAGACTGAGGGTGATAATGAGGGAGTTAATGAGTATGAATGATGTGGGGTTTAATTAATAATGGGAAGGAGGGAGTTAATGATTATAAAGAAGTTAATGATGTTGAATGGTGTTATGATGAAGCTGAAAAAGAGTTAATGATTTTGAGGAGTGGTTAATTAATGATGA
The DNA here is from genome assembly GCF_038048845.1 of Mixophyes fleayi. Classification (NCBI taxonomy): domain Eukaryota; kingdom Metazoa; phylum Chordata; class Amphibia; order Anura; family Limnodynastidae; genus Mixophyes; species Mixophyes fleayi. Next base: position 156,527,458 of record NC_134404.1, on the reverse strand, counting down.
GGGGAATGATATTGTATGGTGGTCAGAAGAATTCACTCTGTATTGTATGGCGGTCAAAAGAATGTTCTTTGTATTACATGGTAGTCCCTAGGATGTTCCCTATATTGTATGGCAGTCACTAGAATGCTCTATGTATTGTATATTAGTCAACAGGCTGCTCTCTCAATTGTATGGTGGTTACTTGCATGCTCTCTTGTATATTGGTTCCTAGAATCCTCTCTATTGTATATCAGTTACTAGGATGCCATCTGTATTATATGGTGGTTACTAGGATGCGTATGGTGGTTACTGTATTGTATGGCAAGTACAGACTAAACTCTGTATTGTATATGTATCACTAATACTGGCTTTGGCTTGCAATAGATTTTGTATGGCATATTCATGGAAGTATTTTCATTTAATTTGAACAGAAAAAGTGTTTTGTTTAATTGCTGATGCAAGTGTTTACATGTAATAACAATTATATTTAAAAGTATGTGTTTTTATCTTGGAAAGCCACCCCTGCCCCCAATAAGAGATACAGAGGGCATTGGGAGGGTGGAACCTCTCCTTGGTGGTAAGGGCATACAGTAAAGTTTTGTGTATAGGTAGGCAGAGGCAATGTGATGTTTCTTATTTTCTACTGATAGGAAGACTTTAGAATTGGTGGGAGTGGATGAGACCCCAGTTAGGTCTATCTTATAGTGACTGTGCTTCATGCTCGACTACCCCTGATGTAACTAGCGATAAAAGTGTATTAAACCCACCTACTATTGTGTTGGCCCCGCCTACAGTTTATTTGGTCCCGCCGACAGCAAAAGCAACTTTCAAAATTTTTCCAAGGCCCCATTAAGTTCCCATAATGCCACTGAAAATATCCAATATTAGCAACTGCCAGATTTTTTTTATTTTGCTGCCTCTGAAATCTACAACAGTGTTGCAACAAAAGGTTACTTTTAGTTTCATTTCTTTTGTTCTGTGAAATGTGCACCGTATGAAGTTTGTGAATTGCTTACTGTAAAACAGAAGATAGATGACATTGTTCTTAATATTTGACACAGAACAAATTTCCTGGAATTGAACTTTGATCTTCAATGGCTTTAGGGCAGGCCTGTCCAACCTGCGGCCCTCCAGATGTTGTGAAACTACAAGTCCCAGCATGCCCTTCCAGCTACAGGTTGTCTACTGGCAAAGCATGCTGGGGCTTGTAGTTTCACAACACCTGGAGGGCCGCAGGTTGGACAGGCCTGCTTTAGGGCTTCTTATTAGCAAACATCATTAAAAATAGAAGTGGAAGTTGCTCAATCAAATTATAGGTTCATAGCAGGTGCTGGAATTTAATGTTTCTGTGTGTTTGAGAGGCATGTTTGGCATCAGTAGCTGATGGGGAGTGCTATTGCTGTATTGCCATTTTGAGGAGTTTGGGGTACCTCTTGGTAAGTTAGCTCTCAATGTAAAAGCACATATATATATGGTCCAAAAATAAGGACTCTCACTGTTTATGTTGGTATATATAGGAGCGCTTTCGCTCCGTCTCCCCTGCTGCATTGTAATGGCAACCGCAGCACGATCCCCAGTGGTCTTGTAAGGAGTCAGGAAGTGGGAGGCACTTCCTGTCTGACCAGTAAAAACAACAGACATAATACTGTTAGCTGCGCTCTGTATGTGTATATATATATATATATATATATATATATATATATATATATATATATATATATATACACACACAAAGTCCCCCAAACGCACACAGAAGGTGACCGGAGTCTCCCCACTACTTATATATAAATAAGGGAGGAGTCTGTCTGCCCACATTAAGTTCCTGCAGAGGCATGCAGCTTACCAAACAACCTGCCAGCATCTACCTGTATAGTGTATAGTATACCACCATATACAAGTACACTACTGCATCCAGGGACCTGTACTACTACTGTGTATAAAGTGTATATTGCCTGCTGTACTACCAAGTTACCAACTGTGGGTAGCTGCATATATACTACTGTTGTTATCAACTTTGCTAAACAGAAACCTGTTTAAGTTACAAAAGCGTTGTGGCTTAACATCCACATTAACACCGCTGAACAACTTTATTTACATCAAAAGGTATAACTAACAGTTTACAGTTAGGACCACCCTATTAGCAGAAGCACCCTGACGGGGTGGGTGACTTACCCTACATTTGCAAATATGTGCAACTGAGATTTATGCATTTTTACATACAAATAGAAGTAGCAGCTTTTTTGCTAGATATAGCAGTGTGCTGGGGGATTTTTCTCTGTGTTAGCAAACATCATTGCCCAATGTCCGCAAGTAGTAATAACAAAACAAAATATCAGGACTCTAGGTTAGAAGAGATAAATAAATATTTAAAGGATATTAGTTTCCCCAGGATCTCACAAGAAACTAGTGATATGCTCGAATCTTCTTTCACACTTGCGGAACTTTGAGAGGCCATTAAATCCTCCCCATCAGGGAAAAGTCCTGGCCCAGATGGCTTTTCAATCTCATACTATAAAGCTTTCATGGAAAAACTTGGCCCTATTCTTCTACATGCTTTTAATTTATTTAGAGTGCTTTTAATGATGTATCTAATGTAAATGGCTTTTCGCCCCAGTATTTAGAAGCTCACATCACGGTCATCCCTAAGGAGGGGAAAGATCCAGCTTTGTGCCCTAGCTATCGCAAGATTTCTTTATTAAACTTAGACGTTAAACTGTTTGCCAAATTAATTTCTCCTCGGTCCACACGGTCCTCCTGTCAACTAATGCCGAAAAAGCATTTGACAGTGTGGATTGGTGTTTCTTGAAGGAGATTCTGGGACATATGGGATTAGGTCCCTCCTGTCTAGGTAGAATTGTAGCTTTAAACAGCTCTCCCTCAGCTAAAGTTAGAATAAACAGTATTTTATCTGACTCCTTTACTATCTCTAATGGAACTCGTCAAAGGCTGCCCTTTATCACCTTTAATTTTTGTTTTATGCATGGAGGCTCTGGCGAGGGCTATTAGGTGTAACCCAAATATTTCGGGCCTGCAGATAGGAAAAAAGGAATATCATTTAGCTCTATTCGCTGACGATTTATTAGCTATAGTCACCAACCCAGTTATCTCTCTCCCTAATTTGATGTCTGCATTTTTAAGGTTTGGCCATCTTTCTAACTTTAAAATTAATTTTCCCAAATCAAACGCTCTCAACATTTCCGCTCCAGAACAAATAATTGCAGGTCTTAGGGGGGCATTCCCATTTAAATGGCAAGCCTCACACATATGCTACCTAGGAGTTTCCATTGCAACAAATAATGAACATCTTTACCGCCAGAATTACTCTCCGTTATTGTCCAAAGTTAAGAAAGAACTAGGATCATGGTCCCTCCCGAAGTTTTCTTGGTTTGGCAGAATGAGTATCGTAAAAATGAACATATTACCCAAGGTATTATATATTATGGAAGCACTACCGATTATGATCCTGAAGATATTTATTGATAATCTCCAAAAACTAATTAGTAGATTTGTCTGGGGAGGGAGGAAACCTAGATTCAAACACTGTATTTTATATGGACGAAAGCACCAAGGAGGAGTTCAGTTGCTTATGTTTCAAAGTTATCTCCAGGCAGTATAGAATTCTGGAGTGGACCAGAGGGGGAGATGATAAGCATTGGGTGGAATTGGAGGGTAGTTCCAGTGGAAAATGCCTGAGTGCTCTACCCTGGTTGTCTAAGATCCCTAAAATAAATCACCCTACGGTCGGGCCCACCCTATCGGTTTGGAATAAACTTCGCACCTGAAGTAGTGTGGCGCCTTCTCTTCTCCTCTGACCCCTATCCTGTACAATCCAGATTTTCCTCCTGGCTTGTCCAGAATTTCATTTGATAGATGGTCTAAAGCTGGGATTCTTGGCCTCGGCCAGCTGGTGGTCAATGGGAAACTCTGCTCCTTTCGGGAACTCCAGTCTACATACTCACTACCCTCAAACGAGTACTGGAGATATTTTCAAGTGTTGCACTATGTGAAGTCAGTGGGAGGTTGCAGATCTCTGGCTAGGGAACCTTCTCCTTTTGAAGCTTTATGTATATCCAAAAATACACCCTCTCATATCATATCAGGGATCTACAAAATCCTAATGAATGATATATTTTAAGCGGCTCCATCTTATACAGGTTCATGGGTGCGAGACGTAGCACCTTATATATCACAAACCTCATGGCCCAAGATCTATCAAAACACACATAGTTGTTCTGTGAGTTCCTCGGTTGTGGAAACTCATTATAAACTTCTGACAAGATGGTATAGATGACCCTCCACATCCTCAAATGTCCTCATTATGCTGGAGATGTAATGGGGCTTTTGGCTCTTTGGTGCATATAGGGTAGGAATGTCCTTGAATTACTCCCTTTTGGGATGAAGTAATTAAGCTCTCTAAGATCATAGGTTGTCACAAGGTTCCCGAGGATCCAGGTTTTTGGCTTCTATCTCTTTCTAAAATTCCCTCATCTAAATATAAGAAATCACTTTTAAAACATTTAAACAATGCAACTAGAGCGGTTATTCCAATGCACTGGAGATCTCGATCCCCCCTTCAGTTAAGGATTGGTTCACCAGAGTGGAGTTTTACATGTCAATGGATGATATTATTTTTTTTACGAACGACAAATACTTCACAGCCATCTGGTTTAGCTGGTTGGAGTTTAAGGAAACAGAAGAATTTAAGACCCTTCTTTGCACTCCAGCCTCGATCGATTGAGGGCTACACATTTAAAAATTACCCTCTTAATTCCTATATAAGGCAATCTAAACAGGTATACCTTTCACCTAACTAGTTATATGATTTTACAATTACCAACACTCACTATGGGAATATTCGAAGATTGTATGAAGAGCTTCCTACACTCTTCCCCCTTTCCTGCCCCTTAACTTTTTTCCTCTTGTTTTTTTCCCTATTTCTATCTTCGTCAGCCCCTTCTTTTTGTTTTTCTTTTTCTCACCTGTGTCAAATCGTGTTCATTTTGATTTATAAAAAAAGAAAAAAAAGAGGAAACAGTGAGTTGATTTGTTTGCTTTATTGTAATTATCGATGGTTAGACTTCTATCATCTAGACCTTGCATATTTTTCTATGACAATACATCATTGTGTTATATGTAACTCCATGGATATCTGCACTGCTTCATCAATATTATGCATTGTTGTACATCCTCTCTCTAATAAATAAAGAATTTATAAAAAAAACAAAACTACCATTTGCAAATGCTAAAGTTCTTCTGAGAATTTATTTGGTTAGGGCCCTTAACTTGCATCAACATACATGCTTAACTCTAGCAAAAGCATGTAAACAGGTTTCGGGAATGGACCCCATTACTCCAATGACAGCATTCCCACGATGCTCCAATGACAGCATTGCTCCAATGACAGCATTCCCACGATGCTTTGGAATGTCGTACATTGATCACCACCAACTGCAATTGCAAGTGCTGAATAACCATTAAGCATTGTGTTTTACATGAGGTGTAACTGGCATTTAATGCAATGCCAATGGATAATCAGCCTAATCATGTCCAACTGTAGTGGTGAATGGACCCTTCCCGAGATGAAAATAAAGAAGAACACACTAAGCACAAAGGAATATTTGATGGTTAACATCAACTGCATTTCAACTGCATGCAAGATGTCATTGAAATATGTGCGTCTCACAAAGTTGGGAAGCATGCTGTACTTTAGTTTAAAAACAGATGGACTTACTTATTTTGATACATACTGTGAAATGTGAAAGCTTAAAGTATATCAGTTGTGATGTTTTGTGCACTATACAAGATACTTGTTATATAACATAAACATTGCAAAAAGAAACTTCATATTATCTGTCTGCAGGGACTGAATTAAACACACAATGCTGTTTGACACATTATATAACAACATTAGTATATCATTTTGACAAGTATATTTTAGTGGCAGGGGCCCCATAAGTTTCTGACCCTGGGGCCCACACAAATCTTAATCTGTCCTTACAAGAAATGCCCAATGCATACAGCTGTATATGTGAAGTTCCTAAAATCTACAGCACCATCTGGCAATGAAGAGGTTAACAGGATTATTACTTTTAGTTTCATTTCTTAGTTTTCCCCTACAAGGGAGGAGTGTTTATTATAAAAGGAAGCACTTATCATTGTTGTAGCACTTGCACATCTGTCGGGAACAGATGAGAAATGGGAGACAGGCAGCAGAAAGATGGACAAAAAGAGAAGGCAAAAAGGCCAAAGCAACCCAAGGGCAGGGAACGTCCTATTTCTACACACAGTGACTCAACCAATGATATATGCTCAGTAGGAGAAGGGAAATCAGATACAATTAGAAGAAATATGGCAACGTCAGAGGTTTATAGCAGATCTGGTCAATCCAATGGTACGAAAGAGCTACAGAAATCAAGAAGAGCTAATCAGACCAAGTATAATTCTACACATTACACAGATGAACAGAACAACTGTCAGATAAAGCCTCACAGAGCAGAAACTGGAAGGAACACTTCAAGAAAGAGAGAGAAATTTAGCACACCTTCAGATAAGTTTCATCTGCCCGATTTTAGTGATCAGTTCATGTCCTTAAATCTAGAGACTCATGTCAGAGATGTTTGTCAACCAAGTAGCAGCAAAATTAAAGATAAACCACTAGAGGCAAGTACATCAGAACATGACAAACATGCAGACGCTCACTGCCTGGGAAACACAAATGCAGAAAAAAGAAAAAAATGTGTCAAACTAAATGAGGAAAAGAAAAGTAACATTTCAAGCAAAGACAAAGGAGGGATGAAAGAGGACACTGTAAGGGATAAGACAACTGTTAATTCCAAAGCTCCCAAGAAACTGAAGGATGTGGTGGAGAGATTGAAAATGAAGATGGCTGACATTTCAGTAGCAGCTGAGAAAGTTAAGAATGTAGTTGAAGCAATCCTCACGTCTGATCTACTAAAAAGAGATATTCTTTTCCGTTACGTAAAGAGAATGCATACTGGGAGTTACTATGAAAAGCTTAAGGTAAGAAAACAATATATTGAGAAATATTGAGAAATATATGCATAATCAAGTTTATTTCAAAACTAGACCTGTTCACAAAAATATTCTTACTTTAAATATATTTAAAGTAAGCATTTGTAAATAAAAAGTCATCATGATGATGGAATATTTTTTTTTTGTTTTTTTTTTAAATCATTTTTATTCGTTTTTCTTAGAATTCAGAAAAATGACAATAACAAGTACAAAGTATAAAATACCAGTTACATATTTTGATACATTCAAATACATTCAAGATTTTCAAAGCATTTTTTGGACCCAAGTCCAGTATCTGAATTTGTTTAAATTATTACAACAGCATTGACCAGGTTAGACTTATCTCGTTAATCTGGCCAAAATTAACTTAATTGTCTAAGTAAATACCAGGTAGTATATTCAAATAATTTATAAATGTTTTGTTGAACCGAGGGTTCAAGCGACTCAATATAGATGCCCCATTTCTTCTGGAACCTCACCCCACCTTTTTCTATGTCCGGGAGATTGGCTCTCCTGTCCAAATATACAATATCCAGAATTTCAATTTTAAGTTTCCCTAGAGTCGGGGACACTGGTGATGCCCAATATCGCAAAATCAGCTTCTTTGCTACCGTAACTATTACCATCAAAGCAGCTAATACCTCAGAGGAGGGTAGGAGATCTTTCAAACTACTGAAATCAGCCAACAAAAGAGGCTCTGCGGCCAATGCAACCCCTATCTTGAATGAGTAATTAATAAAGTTAAGAACCTTATACCAAAACTTCTTAACCTTCCTGCAGCCCCAAAAATTATGCAACCAGTCCGCTCTTTGAGATTTGCATTTTGGGCAAAGACCTGTCTCTCCTTCAACCATAAAACAACGTCTTGTCTGTGGTATATATGCTCTATGAATCACCTTTAAGTGCACTTCCTGGAGACCAGCAGTAGAGAGTGATTTCCAAATAGATTCAAAGTGGCAAGTTAAAGTAGTTGGCTCACTTATACTGGTGATGTCTTTTTGCCATGCCCTCACTGTCCAATTCCAGGGGGTTGTATTTTGTGTAGATATTAAATCTGCATATATATACCTAAGTTTAAACTTAACCGTTTTCAAAAAGGAGAGCAGGCTTTCCAGACTATCTGGGTTCTCTATAGATTTTCTCGGGTCTAAATTTGAGTTTGCATAATGCCTAAGCTGGAGATACATAAAAAACTGAGAGTTTGGTATCCCTAATTTTTCCCTTAATTGCTCAAAAGAACAGATCCTGCCACCTGGATCAAATATGTCCTTTATTGCCATTATCCCTCTGTCACGCCATGCAAGAAAATTGATATCTTCTAAACTAGGTTGAAACGCAGGATTATCAGAAGGAAACTGGTAGCGTTGAAATCTCTACTATATTTCTTGTTAATATGAATCCATGATTTATGTGTATCCCTAAAAAGGATGTTCTTATCAAATTGTGGTGGTATCAAGGATTTAGGCAGATGTAAAAGTGCTGCCGGGGAGTATGGGTAAAATAGAGCGTTTCCCAACTTTTTGTTAGTGTAACAGCTACGTTGAAAAAGCCAGTCAATGTGAGGTTTTTGAGAATGCCAGATAAATTTGGAAAATAACTTTGTACATACATGTGTGTCTAGCTTATTTAATCCTATAGGAAGCATTTGAATTGGATAAGACAGCTTTGGAAAAATAACACTTTTTTATAACCACATTACGTCCTAAGAGGGAGAGTGGGAGATTGTGCCATTTGGTTAAGAGTGTTGAAATCTGCTTGATAACAGCTGGATAATTGCCTCCGTATTGATCTTGAAGCTTAGCTGGGATATAAATGCCTAAATATTTGATTTTAGTATGGCTCAACGTAAACTGAGATGTGAGGAATGAGTCATTCATTATAGCCTGAGCACCTGCCAGTGGAAGCATTTCTGATTTATCAAAATTTATTTTATATCCTGCGAAGGAACTAAATTCCTGAATTATGCTTAGAATAGCAGGGATTGATTTCTCTGGATTAGACACCATCAGTAGCATGTCATCTGCAAAAAGGGCTAACTTAGCTTCTTGATTCCATACTTTTATGCCCGTGTAATTTGTATTTTCTCCTAGTGTCACTGCAAGAGGCTCTAGCGCCAGCGCAAATAATAACAGGGATAACGGGCACCCCTACCTGGTACCTCTTTCCACTGTAAATGGAGCTGAGAGATAGCCATTGGACAGGACTTGCGTATTAGGGGAATGATATATAGTTTTTAGGGTGTTGATATATTGGGCAGGGATTCCAAACTTGCGAAGGGTTGTGAATAAGTGCTCCCATGTTACCAGGTCAAATGCCTTTTCGGCATCTAGGGAAAGTAGCAAGGCCGGGTCTTCCCTCCCTGAACCCTCCAAGGCCTGGAGGACCGTCAAGATCTTTCTAACATTGGTTATTGAACGTCGCCCCCATATAAAGCCTGTTTGGTCATTGTGAAAAATCGACATCTAGTAGTGATATGGGTCTACAAGATCCTGGCAACCCCTGGTCCCGTCCCGGCTTAGGAAGTACATTGGCAATGGCACTGTTAAAATAAATTGGAATTTTGTTTTCCAAAATTATCAAGTTAAAGAGATCTGTCAGCAAAGTTACAACTCTGTCTTGTAGGATTTTGTAAAATTCCCCACTAAACCCTTCCGGGCCTGGGGATTTAAAAGATTTCAGTTGCTTAATCCCTTTTAGTACCTCTTCAGAAGAGATGGGCTGAATTAAGGTGTCTGCTTGTAACTCTGTCAATTGAGGTAAAGAATTTTTTCCCTAAAACAAGTCTTGTGCATTTGTATCAATAGGGTCCTGAGTATAAAGTTTAGAGTAGAATGACCTTAGAATCTCTATAATTTCTGTCCCTCTATATTTGACAGATCCGTCATGCGATTTTAGTGATGAGATATTACTATTTGGCCTGGTACCATTTAATAAATTCGAGAGAATTCTACTGGATTTATTGCCAAATTTATAAAAATTGAATTTACTTGCCATTTCCTGACGTGTACATTGCTGCTGCACGACCTGATCAAAGTGTATTTGCTTTTGTTTATATTTATTTTATTTTCTGCAGTGGGCTGACCTTTATATAACTCAAAGGACTCTGTCAGTTCACGCTGAGCCTCCAGATATGTCTGCTGCTGATCTTTATTATATTTTGTCATATACAAAATGATCTCCCCCCTCAGGACTGCCTTGGCAGTCTGCCAGAACAACATAGGATCGTCGGTATGCTGTTGGTTATTATGTACATATTCATCCCATGCTAGTTTAAACATATCCTGGAACTTATTGGAATTAGAAAGTTTAGCTGGAAATCTCCATTGATTGTGTTTACCCAATGGGGCCTGTCTTTCTATTTGAATCCAAATCATGGCATGGTCTATGCGCAAGTTCAATCTCCATACTGGCAAAATCTTCATTTATCCCTAGAAGCCTTGGCAACTCTTTAGATATGAATGCTAGAAGGGTTGGGCCTTTAACTGTTTCCGGTAGACCTACCAGCCATAAGTTATTTCTCCTGGATCTGATCTAAGTCATCCAGCTTGTTTAGCATTTGCTTTTGAGTTTTAAGTAGTGAAGTCGTGAGAGTCTTCTGGTTTCCAATATCACGCATATTTTCTCCAATGCGTAACTCATTTACCTGAACTTGTTTAGTGATCTGTGAAACCTGATCCTTAAGCTCTTGCATGACAGCTGTAAGTGTGCTCATCTGCTGTTGCATTAATGGCTCCATAGTCTCCCTGATGGCCCGAACTACTGATTCATAGGAGAGAGCTGGCGTATCCGACGTCATGTGACTAGCACGAGGTGGAGATGGAGGATTAGCACTCATAGCAGTTGAATTATTACTTGCATCCTAATCACTCATTTTGTTGCCCTGACCAACATATCTCGCTCCTCTTTTACGTTCAGATTCAGTGCGCTGTGGCTTACGACTCGTGGGTAGATTAACGAATTTATCCATTACAGACGATAGAAATAAAAGGGCAGTTCTCGAGATAAACGACTTTAAATTAATCCCATTCAATTTTAGGCAGAGTGGATAATGCTCCCTCCCGGTTACATTTGAGTATTACATCTCAGGATTTTCACGAATATAGATGAAATACTCTTTTATTTGCTTTGCAGGAAAAAAAATATTTCTGAGCCAGATACTTTGAGATGCCGTGTTATGTTTTCTGCTTCTGCTGTTATGTTTTCAGCTAAGATCAATATTTTGTGCCAAAGCAAAGGTTGTGTTGCAATGCTCTTGTAAACCAGGGGTATTAGCACATCCACTGCTGATGTATAGCTGTGCAAAAATGTCCAGGGTAGCAAAAATAGGTATTCTATATGCTAGTATTGTGCTATGCCCCTGGGATACCCAAACAAAGTAAGCCCTTTGGGAGCAATTATACAGAGCTGTTTTTCTCTCCTCTTTATTTTAATTATTATATATATATTTTTATATATTTTTTATTTTTTTATTTATTTATTTATTTTTTGTATTCTTATTATTTTTTGTTTGGTCTTTCTTATCTTCTTTATATTGCCTTTTTCCTTATCTTTCTTAGGAGCTAGTCTCCCTCACCTGCTCCTGCCGTCTAGCTCCTGGTCTCAGATCTAGGCAACTGTTTTTTACAGCAGTTGGGAGTGGGTCCAGACAGCTTGAGTCCAGGCTAGTCATCAGATGTCTATTTCTTTTTCAGATTTCAAAGCCAAATGAATTTGACATCATGCTTGAAATCTCCATCTCTGGCCGTCGAGTAATAGAGTTGACAAACGTTACTGGTGCTTTCTACACACTGGCTTATAAACAAAGAAAACCATCAGCTATGGCTGGATACCTAGATAGAGATGGGAACATTTCAGCCGTACAAATCTTATTTCAATTCAGAAAGCTTGTTAGTGACATAATTCGCCAGTCAGGTAAGTTCTTGTAATGTGTGTAGATTTAATCTTGTGCATTCAAAGAAGCATACAACACAATCAGTTGTGAAAACAAAACTAACACAACCAGGGAAGAAGGAACACCATGTCATACTTACCCAGTTTGAAAGTATCACAATATAGCTTACAGGGTTTGTGGAATCTCACACCCAGTATTGGAACATTTTGACTGAAATCAAATATTTTCCTTTCAATGCTGGAGAGAGTCAATAGTGTCAATGTGTTAAAATACTTTACATAAGCATTATCAATGAAATATCATTTAGATGACTTCAAAAAGTGTTTTGACCAACAGCAAGAGCAATGTGGCTACATATTTGTCAGCCCCAAGTGGGGTACAGTAAGTGTTTCTACTTTCAAACCCGAAATCCTGGAAGTTGCTATTCAAAAACTCAAAATTGTAGACAAAAGTTATCTGAAGGCTCTGACTTTCTAAGACCATGTCATTCACATCACTCATGACACCTGACTCAGTTGGCCTGATAACGAGGTTCATTGATATATTTTAGGAATGAACATCATGGGTACAATGAAGTTCATGAAATCCCCACATGGGGTCTATACACAAGTTGCCCCAATGAAAGCAACATTCTCAAACTCTAGCCAATCAGAGTGAAGTAGCTTTGATTGTTTCCTTGAGAACAGGCCCCCTGGCCCGTCTTTCGCATTTTGGCTCTGTTTGATTACAAGGGAAGAGGAAAGAACACAAGAAGGTAAAGGAAAGAGATCCCTAAGGATTTAGGTGTACAACAAAGAGGAAAACAATGTATTGATTGTCTTTAGTTAAAATATGGGAATTTTAGTTAAATGTGTGTTTTTTTTTAGTACTTTACCATGTGATACTGCAGTTCCAACAGTACCTGGCTGTCTGGACATTGTGGCGCTTGTAGTTCTATAAGCTTCATTATGGTCTGGAAGCCATAGCTATGCTGGCATGTTTTGTTCCACAAGCGCCAGCTACATTATTACCACACCTACCACCCAGGGGTGATGGAAAGAATCCCAGTGCTATCAGCATGGGGCTTGCTTTTCCACATTTTATTTGTGGACTTGATCCCCTTAAGGAATTCACTCTTGCTGCGGGTTTCTCTATTATAGTAGGTCCAGCCAGGTGCTGGTTGCGGCTATTGTGGGGGCACCACACAGTTTTCATGCTCATGAGTTTGCTGTAATTAGCCGAAACTATAAGCACTGATGCTCTTTTCACATTGGGAGAGTGGGGGGGGGGGGGGGGGGTTACTACAATGAATGTTTTTTTTTTTAAAAAAAACTGCAGATCGATGTTCATGGTCATTAAAATATTTATATTATTATGCCAGGTATGGAAGTATATTTACAGAAAAAAGATCCTTTAAGTCCTGCAGTGACTCTTCTAATTGGAAAAAAGCCTGACGTTATATCAGTGGATCTGGTTCCTGCCCTAAAATTAGATCAGTCATGGCCTGCAAGTGATGGAATGAATATTGATGACTGGCTTGGTACTAAGGTGAAACAAGCATATAAGAGAGACGCATTCTACATGGTACCCAAAAAAGCAAACTTGGGGAAGAAAAATAATATAGGTAAACATTTTGAGTAGTTTGACTGTCTGAGTACCCTACAATATTGTAATTTTAAATGACTGTTGAATCAGATATATTTGTGATTCCTGTTGAGTATAGATATATATTTAACCCTACTCTCTCTCTCTCATATATATAGTTAGCTTGTAAAGAGTTCCTAACTTTCATTGGATCCCTTCCCTTATGGTAGTGTGTATTCCATGAAAAGGCCAGTGCCGAGATCCAAATCTGGGTTGGTGAAATCATATGCTCTAGTCTATGCCCATAGACAACACCAGACTGCCCCTTTTCATTGTGAAGGTTGAAAACGCATTTAAGCCCACAAATTTAAAGCACATCATGAAGACTATTGGTGGACAACAGGCCGTTCCATCGAACCTTCACCTGCAGCCCCATGTCGGCTACTCCTGATCTTCATCTCTGCTTTCCAGAGAATAAGGTAGACCAGGGCAGCCGACTTCTGCGTCATCATGTAGCATAATGGAGGAGGAGGGAGTACAGTGTGTTCTCCCGCCTTCCTCAGTGAAGCCCTTTATCTTATGGCCCTCCAGCCTTCTACAGTTGCCCATCACTAATTTGGACCTAACACTCTATGAAATGGTGTGAAAAACATGATGGTGCCAGTGCGTCCATACTGTCACAGTGCTCTTAAGGTCTCTGCAGGGCAATTTTTAGGACCATGCTGTTTGTGCAGTTTGTGCCACTGTGCAAGGTGGCAACTACCAAATTGGTCTGATCTTCCTATGTCTCCTGTACATATTCCTTGTCTAGTACCAGAGTATGAGATGGCTTTAGAATATATAGCAACTAATCAATTGATCTTTTATTTTTTATATTATACTAGAAAAATTACAGAAATTGGTTCCTGTGTTACAGCACGTATGCACTAGAAAGCATAATTACATGATCATATGTGTAAAAACAACCCTTTGAATGATTCCGGTAGTTTCAATTTAATAAGCATGCACAAGTTTGGGCCTGATTTTGTAAGTACAAAAGAGATGCAAAACCTGTGGGTCCTAAACCTAACATGATCTCTTTTGGTGTCTCAGAAATATGACAAACTAAGAGCCACTTACAAATTGCACATCTGTGCGCAAGTTCTCTCTTAGCACAATTGCACCCAGTTCCATGGCGAAGTACATGGATTTGCCGAGGTGGCAGTACATATGCAAAAATTTACACTGGCCAATGGGAGGAATTGCGAAGATTGGGGGCATTCTTATCTATTTATTATTTACTAACCTTTACTTATGCCTACATATTATGCAGCAATTCACAGAACATACAATCATTCACATTAGTTCCTTGAAGAGTGCAGATCAGGAGCAGGGGTGCAGGGGTACCTTTTCACCAACATTTAATAATGATATTTTTGCTTGCAGGGCAAATTTTTGAAATGAGATAAGGGATGGGGAAGGTACATTTACTGATGTGTATCCTGCTTTGTGGGAGGGTTGCACAGCCCTTGTCTCCCTGCAAATGGCTTGATTTTTCTGGGACAGAGGGGTTTGGTCCTTTCAGTTATTCTTCTGTGGTAAAAGAGCATTTCTAGATGCACCTTCAGACACATAAAATTGATACATTTAAAAAGGATAGCCCTGATTTCCCCTTACTCTTATGATCAATGGAATCCATAAATGAGGCCAAACAAGAAGCATTTTAAGAGAAACTTGACATTTCACATGAACATGGTATGGAAGGGCCTAAAGCAGGCCTGTCCAACCTGCGGCCCTCCAGATGTTGTGAAACTACAAGTCCCAGCATGCCCTTCCAGCTATCAACAGGTTGTCTACTGGCAAAGCATGCTGGGGCTTGTAGTTTCACAACACCTGGAGGGCCGCAGGTTGGACAGGCCTGGCCTAAAGGGTTAGTAGATTGGACTTTTTTTCAACCATGTACATTTCCAAGTATATCTGTAAACCACTTTAGAGAGGAGCAGAATGACTTGCTGTGTGGATTTCCAAGGGGGCATGTCCCTTGAAATTACCTAGCCAGACAAGTCAGTACACTTCTGCACATAATGACAAGTGCAGCCATAAGCAAAACATCCCTAAACTCAGATGATAGGGATAACAAATGGTACCTGCAGCTTAAGGGTTAACTCCTCTCCAGTTTCCAGCCAATGGGATGGGGGTGGGTGTTGACTCCCTGGGGAGGATATACGCCGGGTCAAGGCATGTCCATTCCTTCTTACTTGGCTGGAAATCAACAGGACAACATCACCGGACAGGCTGAGTAGCATCACTGTATCTTTTACATTGCTGTTTATTACTGTCCCTTTCCAGTGTTCCCTTTGTTTATCTCTGCTGTATAGCCTTGTCTATTTACTGCCGTCTCTCTCTCTGCTCCCCTGACCTACTTTGTTTCTCCAACTAGCGTGTTTTCTCCCTTCTCCTATCCCTGTTCCATCTCGTGCCTTCTGAGGTTTTGTTTCCCCCTTCTCCTATCCTTGTTCCATTTGTGCTCCCGCTGTTCCCTTATCTGCCCTTTCCTGCTAGCTATCACTGTCTCTAGTGTATAGTAGTGTCCCCTTTTTAGTGCCTGCTCCCCGTTAGGCTCATTACATAGGATGCCCTTGCCACGCAGGTAAACCCCCCCTTCCCCGCCCCTTTTTACAGATCTTCCATCCTCGGGGGCGGCCGCAGTGAATAGCACTGCAGCCTGCTGCCCTAGGCAGCCACGCAGGACCTTGCCTGCTGCAGAGGAAGTTGCTGCGGCTCTTGACCCTGGAGCTCGCCGCGGTCCGGCCACTTCCGGTCGGCACCATTGCGCATGCGCGGCGGCACGGAGCTCCAGAGCGGGCAGCAACGCTGCCCGCCGCCGGAGCCCCAAGGAGGGGAGGAAGGAGTCAGAGAAGAGAGAGAGGGTTTCCCTCTACCCTGCAGACGTGCCCAGCAATAACCACTGAGCCACCAATGTGTGCTAATTTGGCAATAATTGCTGAACCACCAATGTTTTACAATCTAGCAATAAGCACTGAGCCACCAATAATAATAATTTATTATTTATAATTTGGGTATAGAGGAGATTGTCCCCCAGGGCTTTATGCAGGCCATCCAGCCCTCATCCTTTACTGGTCCTAGACCAATTTATGCATCATGGGGTCAGCACAGCCTTCCCTCTGCCCCACCCCGGAGTAGGCTTCATTTCACCCCCCATAAGGCATAACTCGGGGGAGGATATCTCGGCACAGCACTTTGGTAGCCTCCCGTTATACAAATCTATTTCCCCAGGCCACAATTCACAGGGATTAAGCAAGGTTCATAGAGGAATAACTCCCTCCCAACAACAAGCCCATTGGCAGCAAGGCCCATCCCCCCTCCCCATCATGGCCAGGCCCTCCCGCCCACCTACAACCTCCAACTCTATGTACCAGCTGGACCAAGCTAACTCCTGGCCACTCCCCCTGGCAATTTTCGAGTATGACCACCACAGTGGGATTCCGAGTACACAAGATCAGTGGTCAGCACTCTACCCCCCCTACTATCAGTAACCCTCTACCTACATATCAGCCATACGGTTGTGTGGACAGGAATAGGTAACTACAACCCCCATCATCTGCCGAGTCCCACCCCCCCCACTATGCCAAGCCTAACGCTACCACCTACAGAGGTAGTGGGGGGAGCGGTGGAGGGGCCTCAGATGCCTTTATTATCAGTAACGCAGCGAAGCGCAGCACGGCCAGGCAGTTTTCCAGATGGCACAAATCAAACTAACCCTGTCTTTTTATCAGCACCACAGGCTACCACGACTAATGCAGCAGAAAATTGCATGAGTTCGGACGACTCAGCAAGGAGAGCGGATCAGGCAGCGGTGCAAGTCAACCATACGAAAGCGGCCGGTGAGGACAGCGCATCAGCAGGGCAGACAACAGCGGGGAGTGCAGTGGTGAAACCAGGTGAGCGAGAAAAAATGGATGTATCGCGTTCACAGGCACATAGTCCACCATTAGCGTCTAGTGGCGAGGGGTCAGACGATGAGCAGGGGCCACGTAAATTAATGAAAAATCTACACGCTCATTTCACAGGGGCCAGCACGCAGCACAAGGAGAGTTGCATACCCAGCAGGCCAATAGGGCGCAGCGCAGACATGGTGAAATGCTCTTATACAGCATTGCTGATTGGGCTTTGGCCGTGTATCAGGGACAGGATAAAGTAAGGGTTTTATGTGAACCTGTTTGAACTAACGGAGGAAGCAAAAAAGGAGTTAGAGACAGCCAAGGAGAAAGGGGGGATAGGGGAGGACGCTCACAAAACCTTCCCGCGATGGGTGTCAGCTTACTGTTCTTTCGCAGGCACATACATAGAGACGCGACCAGAGGCAGTGACAGACATCTGGCAT
This sequence comes from Mixophyes fleayi, assembly GCF_038048845.1. NCBI lineage: Eukaryota > Metazoa > Chordata > Amphibia > Anura > Limnodynastidae > Mixophyes > Mixophyes fleayi. The sequence goes on along the minus strand of NC_134404.1, from coordinate 156,509,609 downwards.
TACGTACATGTTATTACAGATATATTCCTGATAGACGGGGGTCGCATTGGCGCAAGTATTACGAGAATTTCAGGAAAAGAGTGTCGGGACAGCACATAATCCCTTTTGATTGTAAGGACGTTGAGGTCTGGCTAAAAATGAGGCGCCCCAGTACGACCGCTTCCGAGGCAGTACCTTCCGCTATGCCACAACAAGGGAGGCAAGGTACGCATCAAGGAACGAGCAATAGATGCTTTGCATTCATCAATGTGTTGTGCACCCGTGGAACCACATATAGATACAGGCACTTTGTGCACAATGCAGAGGGCCACACTCAGCGAAAGATTGCCCGCGTCCATCCGCCAATGCCGGTAAAGGATGAGGGGAACCCACCCCCACTTCTTCATAAAGCAAGCTCCCCCATCAATCTGAAGGAGCTGGAGCGCTGGTTCTGGCTATCTTCAGATACAGAACTAGTCTCCTTTTTACGTAACGATTTCCAATTCGGTTATAAACTCCCAGTAAAGAAAGAGGTGAAAGGCAAGGCGGTCAAAAACTTAAAATCAGCATATAAGCACCGAAACCCCACGACCCGGTAGCGTCAGTATGCAAGTCTAGTGAGACAGAGAATACCGCGAGAAAGTCAGCAAAGAAGTGCATTTGGGTCGTATGGTAGGACCTTTTCCCGTTCCCCCAATAGAAAAGCTCGTTATTTCACCTGTTTGGGTAGTGCCCAAAAAAGCTAGTGGAAAATTTAGATTGATTCAACACCTGTCTCACTCCCCTGGGTGGATCACTAAATGACGCCATTGAGGGTGAGGATAGTTCAGGGGCATATCAGTCCTTTGAGTCAGCTCTGGACATGGTGCAATCATTTGGGAAAGGAGCTCTAATGGCGAAACTTGACATTGAGTCAGCTTTCAGGCTACTGCCACTGCACCCGCAACCATTCAAGTTCATGGGTTTTAGGCTACAATATGGTTATTACATTGACAGATATCTTCCCATGGGTTGCTCAGTGTCCTGTGCCTTCTTTGAAAAATTTAGTTCCTTCCTACATTAGTGCATTCAGGCAGGAATGAATTTCAGAGGCATAGCTCATTACCTAGACGAGTTCTTATTCATAGGCCCAGCCAATCAAACAGTCAGATACACTTAGCTCAGCGCAAGCGCTATTTGTAATCCTCGGCGTCCAAGTGGCACATGATAAAACAGAGGGTCCCTCCCATTGCCTTTCTTTCCTGGGAATTGAGATCGACACAATAGAAGTGTGTTGCCAGTTGCCCAGAGACAAAATAGAGAAATTGCAGGGATACATAGGCGGCACGGACTCTCACATTGAGGCAAGTGCAAACTCTACTGGGCTCATTCAACTTCGCATGCAGGGTTATAGCAATGGGCAGAGTTTTTTTCAGAAAGCTACAAACTAGCAACGGCAGATCTAACAAGTCCTCATAGTAGGCTAATGCTGTCAAAGGACATCCGAGGAGATTTGGCAATCTGGTCAGAATTCCTCTTGACATTTAACGGCGTGCACATTTGGCCTTCTGAAGCAGTATTCCCTGTCTCACTAGACTTGCATACTGACGCTACCGGGTCGTGGGGTTTCGGTGCTTATTTCCAGGGATTATGGTGTGCGGCTCCTTGGCCCGAGTCTTTGATCGCGAGTGGTTTGGTGTTAGAGCTTTTCCCTATAATTGTCGCAATAGAATTGTGGGCCACGAAACTGAAAGGGAGAGACATTGTTTGCTGGTGCGATAACTTGCTGGTAGTGGAATGTATAAACAGACAGAGTGTTTCTTCACTGCAAGCTATCAATCTGCTGAGACAGATGGTACTCAGATGCCTGGCACACAACATTTCTTTTAGAGCACTACACGTCCCAGGGGTTGACAACAAAATGCTGATGCCCTATCACGCCGTCAGTGGCATCGGTTCCGAGAGCTGGCCCCACAAGCTCAGTGAAAAGGTATGAGATGTCCGGCTGATGTTTGGCAGATCATCGAGCCGGCATAAGGGAATTAGTGGAAACATCATTAGCCCCTCGTACCAGAAGAGCGTACCAGTCAGCATGGCTTCAATGGCTCACTTTCGTGAAAGAGAAAGGGCAAAGCATCCAGGGGCGGATGACATTCTGACTTTCAAATGGGCTAAGTACCAAGTGTTACGAGCCGTGGCAGTACTCACAGCCGCCGCGGCTCGCTTCTGGTGCCCTCTGGCGTCCCGGCCGTCACCTTGACGACCGGGACGTCATTTCCGCCGGGGTCCCGACCGTTGCCAAGGCAACAGCCGGACGCTTCCCTCTGTAGCGCCGCGTCCCGGCAACTGAGGACAGCGGGCGCGTGCGCAGCTCTAAGTAATAGCCAGCAGGCTATTAGGTTCTAATTTATTAATTATCAGGGTCCTGTGGGTATTTTCAGAGCTAGGCTCTGATTGGCTGGCTGCAGTATTTAGGGCAGTTTGCCTGTCAGCCTAACCTGCTCCTGCTCCTGTTTTGTATTGGTGAAACCTGTTGGACTGATTGCCTGTGTATGACCCCTTGCCTGGATTTGGACCCTGCCTGTGTTTCTTGTGACCCTGCCCTCTGGCGTGTTTACCGACCTTCCTGTTTGCTTGTGACCCTTGACCTCGGCCTGTTTACTGGATCTGCTGTCTGCTGCCGGCCCTTGATCCTTGCCTGGACTCCACTTCGCTTACCTGGGTTCTCCCAAGCCGGTATACACTTCACCACCCTCTGTCAGTCTGCGGCCAAGTCTGTCCCCACCACTAGGGGCTCCAGTGAACACCTGACTGGCAGAGCAGACTCCGGGTTGTGTTGTACCGGCTACGGGGGTTCCTAACACCAAGCAGGTGCCACCAAGTCCTCAGTCTCCCTACTGCTGGCAGGCATATCCTTTACGGCCCGTATTTTAGGTAAAGAGGATATAACAAAGCGTTTTCTTATTGCTAGTGAGGATCATGTCAGACATTCGGTATCCGCAGAAATTTTGAAGCAGCTATTTAGTATGGCATTCTCGATGGCCTTTTTTTCAGCGCATTCAGGATAAGCAAACTAGTGGCACAATCGCAGCACAAGGTAGACAACGCGTTACTCTGCAATGCTGTCAAAATTGTTCTCTCGCAGGTGGCATGTAAAATACTGCGGTCCAAAACTGATCAGTTGGGCAAGGGCCATTGGTTTTTAATCAAGCCAGCAGAATATACTGAGATATGCCCTGTAGCATGGTGTACTCGTTTTTTAGCAGTACGCCCTCTGGAGGGAGTGCCCAGGTTAGTGCATGCAGATGGTGCATCATTGACTAAATATCAATTCAATGCTCTGTTTAAGAAAGCTTTGCAACGCTCCGGTCTGGACCCTACACTGTTTGGCACACATTTGTTCATAATTGGGAGCAGCTACTGCTGCGGCTCAGTCAGGAGCCTCCATTGACAACATTAAGACACTAGGTCGTTGAAAGTGGGACATGTATAAACAGTATATACGCCCGTAGTCCGATGGGTCCACCGAAATTATGACAATGTGATAGGAGCAAAGAAGGGTGTAAATTGTTTGAAAGTCATTTGTGGTACTGCATCTAATCCGTTCTCCTTTTTCCTTGTCGTCGTCCCCCACCCCTTGCCGGCAGTGCTAGGCTTAACCGCCCGCCACTTTACGTGGGGGCATGAAGGATTTTTCCCATCTTTCTCCCCGTACTAAGGCCTGATTTGTGGTGGGCCGCCGGGGTTTTTGGGTCTTCGCCTTCATTGGGGCTACCCCCCCAAATCTTTAATTGCTTTACCCCATGTAAGGTTTGATCCCCTCTCCTGGGCATGGTGGATAGGTATGAAGGTGAATGTTGCAGTTGGTTAGCATAGGTGCTGCTTTACATTAGATTATTCTATTTTACCCACAGGTGCTTTGGCAAGAAGATCCGGGTATGGGTTATTGGTCATTCGTATGTCCACTGGGAGTCCAGGCATAGTGATACCAAAAAGCTTGTTATTATCGACCACAAGCAAGTTCATATCCGATGGATAGGTAGGCGAGGTATGCAATGGTCAGCCTTAATCCCCCTGCTGTCCTTGGAAATTGCGAAAGATAGTGCCCCGGACATATTAATAGTACATCTAGGGGGTAATGATTTGGGTCCAGGTAAGTCCCTCGATCTGATTATAGCCATAAGGGATAGATCGATCCGTCTTTGCTGGTCTGAAGTCATACCCAGATTAGCATGGAGATGCCCTATTGATGCCTCTATTATGAAGCGTATCATCAAGAAATTGAATCAAAATATAGGTAGAGTAATAAGATACTTAGGCGGAACTAGCATTAAACACACCCAAATAACAGTCGATCAGGTTCATTTATATCGGGCAGACGGAGTACATCTCACAGATAAGGGTTTAGGTCATTTTATCAGGCATTTATTTAGAGGGCTAGAGGAGGCGTGTAGGGCATTTGGTGGCAGGCTGTAGGCCTAAAAGGCCTCCAGCTTTGGCAGGAAGGCAAATTTGGTGAGTCGCCAACTGGTCACATTGTGCTATCGCTGATTGGCCAAAGGGCACTACCCTCTTCGAAGCACCTTGGCTCTTGGTTCATTAAACAGGACTCCTTGGCCTGCTCTGTACGGGCAGGACATTGTGAGCCCAGAGGGGGCATGCAAGCCGACGCCAGATTTAGCACCTGCCAATCATAAAGGATTTGTCCTGGGACCAGTGGTTAGTGCCGGAGGGCCATACACTGTTTGGTAGTGCGGACGCAAGAGTTAGCACCGACCAATCGTATAGGACTTGTCCTGGGACCAGTGGACGGCCATACACTGTTTGGTAAGTTTGACATAGGTTGGGTTGCCTCACCATCATTGCCTTCTCCACCACCGATTAAAATTAAGCAAATTATAATTGAAATCTAATAAATTGCAACTTAAATTAGTCAAATTTAACAGTTGTCCGGTGTCATTATTCTTAGTGTTAAGTTTGGTTTTGGTTAAGCGTGTTTATAGGGGTATGGTGACAGAGATTAGGAACTCTTCAGTCTGCAGTTTATGAAACATTGCAGGTATGCACTTTTGCTGTTTATAAATGACCCTGGGCCTGATTCATTAGGGAGAGCAAAGCATAAAAAAAAAAAAAATTTGCACCTTGGCTAAACCATGTTGCATTGGAGGGGGAGGTAAATTTTAAAATGGGGGGACAGATTAACAGTTGGGGTAAGGCATGTCCTAGATCAACTTTAAATTTCAGTGTAAAAACAAAGTTATCAAGTATTTATGTGCTACATGACAAAAAAGTCATTATTTTCCTTATGTGCAAAATAATAAACAAATTTCCCCCCTTTCTATTGTAACATGGCTTGTCCAGGATCAAATTTACTTTTTTTTTTGCCCTTCTTAATGACTCAGGCCCAGGGTCGTTTACAAACAGCAAAAGTGCATACCTGCAATGTTTCATAAACTGCAGACACTTGACGACCCAGCTAAACACGAAAAGTTGAACACGACTCGACCTATATAAATAAATTATGATGATGATTACTTGGAGAAGCTCACACGATAAAATACTATAAGTCAACCTGCCCATAGGCACTGGAACAGAAAAGCTCAGGTTCATTGAGAGCTGTTAATCTGTAAAGTGTAGTTATAAGATCAGATTTAACTATTTTTCATACCTTCAACCTTGGGCGGGGTTTGATGATGCAATTAGCATAATTAAGTTAATAGGACCCAAATTGCATCATTACGACCCTGTTCAGTCAGTGTTCAGTGGCCCTTGATGATTTGTTTCATTATGACATATCCTTGCTCACTCATGATCAGCCTTCATGACAATTTGCCTGCTCCCCCAGAAGTGGGAAAGCCTCAGGAACACAGTGCTTTCATTCTGGGAGGGGGATAGGGAGTCAAATTTATCATACCACAGAACTATTTCAATAACATAAGATGAAGTATTTTTAATATGTCATTTGGCTTGGTTTTCAATGTATTACATAAACAACTGACTTCCACAGTTTATCATACGTCATTAGAAAATGATGCTTTAATATAAAGTTTTTCCACTAATTTGTTGCTGTGAAAAGCTTTTTTATTTTATGTGCCACTTGCAGTTGTTTTTGACCAGATAAAATACGTTTATGCAAAGGTTAATTACTATTTATTAAATGCACTGCTTGTAATTTGTATATTAAAAAATGTGTGCCATTCAAAATAAAATGCTGTTCTATTATGATACATTAGACAAATGTTCTAGTAATTATAAGTGCCATACTGATGCAGTTGTCCGTTGGCATTTTTCACAGATACGTGGCGAATTTCATTTTCAAATATTGAAAAAGCAATAATGACCAATCATGGGAGTGGAAAAACCTGTTGTGAAGATAAAGGAGAGATGTGCTGCAGGTACTGGGAGTAATGTTACAGCCATCAACACAAAATACAAAAAGCTTTTTTTATTAAATCTGAAATCCCTTATTGGCGGCTTGATGATAATATTGCTAGATGCAAAATGGTTCCATAATGCCAATAATATATAAATATATATAATACACATACACATTATGTATACATATAATCAAAGGTTACACACTTTACAATTCTCTTACCTATCTTTCTCTCTCTCTCTGCTTCTATTAGCTGGTGATATATCTCCTAATTCATGTCCCCCACACTACTCCACTACACATATTTCAGAACTCTACCAAAATCCAGCAAACCTCAAACGCATCACCTGTCTCCCTTCTCTTCCAAAGTCCTTTAAATGTGCCCTTTGGAATGGATGTTCTCTTTGTAACAAACTTACCTCCATATACGACCTTTTCCTCTTAAACAACCTCCACCTTCTGGCAATAACTGGATCATGACTTACATAATCAAACACAGCCTCACCTGCAGCCCTTTCACATGGTAGTCTCCATTTCACCCACACCTCCAGACCTGGAGGCAGACAAGGAGGTGGTCTTGGACTACTTCTCTCCCTACAGTGCATTTTCACAGTTCTACGTAATGTCCCATCACGTACGTTCACATCTATTGAAGTACATGCTATTCCAATTTTTAATCCATTCTCCATGCATGTTGCTGTGCTCTATTGCCCTCCCTGGGCTGTACCAACAATTTTTTGAAGATTTCTCTGCATGGCTCTCTCACTTCTTATCTTCTGACATCCCCACATCATCATGGGTGATTTCAATATCCCTATTGCTAATCCATGTTCCAATGTTGCTTCCAAACTATTCTCTCTATCCTCTTCCCTCGACCTCTCCCAGTGGGTTGAATCCTCTACTCATCGAGATGGCCATTGCATTGATCTTATTTTCTCTAGGCTATGCTCGATTTCTGATTTCCTTAACATGCCATTCCCCTCTTGGATCATCACCTTATCAGCTACACGCTCACTCTCAGTACTTTAACTAATCTGCTGTCAAACTCTACCAAACCTCCTCATACCTGCAGAAATCTTAACTCTATTAGTTTTCAACAGTTTTCCACTTCTCTCCAACGCCTTCTCTCTCCATTCTCTACATTCTCCTCCCCTGATGTGGCAGTACCTCATTTTCACCATACCCTAGCAGCCCTTGCTTAAGCGAATATTCATACTTCACGTCGACTTCGTATCAGCCTTGATACACTATAATAACACAAAACCTTCAAAAACTTTTCCATAAAGCAGAAACATCACTGGCGTAAATCTCGTACCTCTAATGATTTCTTCACATATACTGCAATCTACCACTCCTATTGAAATGCTCTGGGCAATGCAAAACAAACATACTACCAATTTGTCATCTATGCTCAGGCTTCAACCCCTAAACGCCTTTTTAGCACATTTTAATATCTTCTCAACCCTCCCACCCCAAACCCTCCGGCTACTATTAGTGCCTAATATCTTGTTTCCTTTTTCAAGCGCAAAGTTGATTAGATCAGACTAGAAATGGTATCTTCTTCCTTGACAAGCATTCAGCTCAATTCCTTCCCAGCACCCTTTGACACCCTCTATTCATTTGATCTCACAAATAAATAAATAAAATCTGTTGTCTCTATCTCTCTCTCTCTACTGGTATCTTCCTTTCATTATACAAGCATGCAGTGATTACTACTATTCTGAAAAAACTAAATTCTGACCCAAACTCTTTCTCAAATTACCGCCCCATCTCTCAACTACCATGCTCCTCTAAGCTTCTAGAGAGACTTGCATACACTCACCTCCTTTCCGCAAGCAACCTATTGGATCCTTTTCAGTCCGGCTTTCGCTCTAAACACTCCACAGAGACTGCATTGACTAAGGTTGTCAATGATCTGATCACTGCTAAAAGCAAAGGCCATTACTCTCTTCTAATTCTCCTGGATCTCTCTACTGCATTCGACACTGTGGACCACTCTTTTCTCATACAAATGCTACAATCCCAATGTCCTATCCTGATTCTCATCCTACATTTCTAAGCGCTCTTTCAGTGTTAATTTCTCTGGATCCACCACTGTGCCGCTTCCTTTATCAGCAGGAGTCCCACCACAAGGCTCAGTACTAGGTCCTCTGCCGTTCTCTATCTATACCACTTCTCTTGGAAAACTAATAAGCTCCGTTGGATTTCAGTATCATCTCTATGCGGATGATACCCAAATTTAGCTATCTTCTCCTGATCTCTTACCATCTGTGTTGTCCCGAGTTACTGACTGTCTTTCTGCCATTTCATCTTGGATGTCTTCTTGCCAAGTCAAACTCAATCTTTCAAAAACAGAGTTAATAAAATTCCCATCTACCAACAGAAGTTATAGTGTTAAGTGTCTAGGTGTGATCCTTGACACGCAACTATCCTTTGTTCCCCACATCAACCCTATATCTAAATCATGTTACATACATCTAAAAAACGTTTCCAGAATACACATATATCTTACACAAGACACTGCAAAAACTTTAATTCATGCACTCATCTTCCGCATTGACTATTGCAATTCCCTCCTTACTGGTCTTCCCCTAAACGGACTTAAACCCTTACAATCTATTTTGCACACAGCGGCCAGACTGATTTTCCTTACAAATCGTTCTTCCTCTGCTGTGCTTCTCTGTCAGTGTCTACAGTGGTTGCCTGTTATTTACAGAATCCAATATAAAATTATTATACAACATACAAGGCCATGACAAAACTGCACCAACATACATGTCCTCACTTGTCTCAAAATAAGATCTGCGCCTCTCATCCACTCTCATTACATCTTCCCATTCAGATTTACAGGACTTCTTTTGAGCTGCACCGACTCTGTGAAATTCCCTCCATTGCACAATAAAACTGTCATCTAGTTTTTAAACCTTCAAGCGTTCTCTGAAAACCCACCTCTTAAGTCAAGCTTATACTATTCCTCCACCACCCTCTTAACCTCACTAGGTTACCTTATTAAGCCCCTTTACACAATTCACACAAGACAACAACTCTCTGTCCCCTGACCAACACAACATTGTGTTGGTCAGGGATCACATAGCATACGAATCACATTTTACCTTTGCAATCTGGCTGGACCAATATGCAGTATGTACATTTAACCTCATATTTCCAATTCCAATTGACCTATAGAGAAGTTTGAGAGCAGGACCCTCTTACCTTCTTGTCTGTTTTACCCAGTATTGTGTTGGTCCCCAATTGTAAAGCGTTGCGGAATTTGCTGATGCTATATAAATAAATGTTGATGATGATACACATTTTTTTTCCCTTTTTATATTTCCTCAGGAAACAGTGCCTTAAACTGATGAAGCACTTGCTGGAATTGCTTAAAAAAAATGGCAACAAAAGAAAAATGGATGGGTTCTGCTCCTACCATGCTAAGACTGCATTATTGCATATCTGTGCGCAAACACCAAAAGACGAAGACTGGAAACTGGAAGACCTGGATTTATGCTTTGACAGATACATTAAATATTTCCAGACATGTCTTAAAGAATATAGTCTTCCTAACTTTTTTTTACCTTCCCACAATCTTTTCAGTCCAGAGTTTATCGATAAAGCAAGCTGTAACTATCTTTATGAACAAATAGAAAAAGAAAAAAAAATGTGTTATGCAATATTTTATTTAGAAAAGTGATGTCCCACCATCTACTCACAAAAATGACAATCAGACCACTTATTCTCAGCTCAGCGCAAGGTGATTTTAAATAACCTGTTACGGAACTCTACCATACTAAACCTGATCTTGCTACCCTGCTTCTTCTGTCATCCTCAACTCGCTGCCCACCTGTCTCTCTGACCCTACTGCCCTGCCTGCCTCTCTTTCACCCTGAACCCACTGCCTACCTGTCACCCTGAACCTGCAGTCTGGGCCTGCCTGCCTGTCTTTGGAGATCAGATCCAAAGCAAAAGAGTGTAGAGCAGAATACTTTTAAAATATTCCAATTTTTGGGGACAACTTGCAGGTTAAAATAAGACCTATTGTCTGCTAGCCAGCCTAGAGAGAGCAGAATAGTTATTACTGATCTTAAAATTACTGTTTGCTTTTTAATTTCTATTTTTGTACATTAAAAACTATATATATATAAAATAACTTGTGTCCTTGACGCTATAAATGGATTCAACAAGTCTTTTTTAGACACTAAGGCTAAGGATATCACAGCAATTTTTGTAGTATGATTAATAACATCAAACAAATAGCAAGATCTGCAATCAATGGATTACTATGAGATCAGCTACATATATAAATTTTAAGGCTAGGCTATGTCGAAGTCATATAATTGGATGAACGAAAGTATATTGGTTAATAATGTTTTACCGTGCGATTGCGATCACGTGGTAAAATATGCACACACACTCGCAGTCTAACATTTAGTTATTTATATATTTCATATTATAATGGTTCCATTCCCCAGTGATTTATGAGCAGATGGTATATAGTTTATAGTTATATATATATTTTAAGGTTATATGTATACTTTAGTGATATTTAAGGTTCAGGTTACAGGAAACATGTTTAGTATCATTTTAATCCCCTATTCATCAGCAGTTGTCCGGTTCTTTCGCCGAAGAGATCGCACATTGCATACTCTAGATAGCGATGTTAGGGAATAAATGTTTAAACTGTTACTGACTGTGTATTGTGAATAGACTAGCTTAAACTGGTTTCTGGGCGGGAGAATCATCTGGAATGTTGACCCTCACCCTTGGAGGGGGTTGTTTGAACTAGCCTATGACCTGTTTAGACTGGACCCTCCTGAAGCCTGGACCTATAGAAGCAAGCATCTGCATTGTTTTCTCTATAACACTGAGTGTATATAATACTGTTTTGCTGGTACTGGTTTCAGTCTTTCTCTGACCACAGTATTCTGGAGTGAAGTACTGTAAGCTGGTACCAGCAAAGCGCAGCTTAATGCAGCGAAGGGCGCGGCGGTATGTATGTATATATTTGGTATCGGCTGTACTGTATTATAATTATATATTGAGCTGCTAAATTTTGCATCTGCTAAATAAATTTTTTTGTGCTTTGGAAACACAAGCAATCGCTTAGACAATGCTTATTGGAAAATGATAAAATTACTTTAATAGCTACACTGTCGATTTTGATCCTCTATTGGGTGCATGCAACTCAAAGATTCATGGGTTTAGTCTCTTAATAATGCAACACATGGCTCCAACTACATGTGTTGAATAGTGACTGATGTGCATTTTCCCTGTCGCAGGATAGCAAAACATGTAGACAAGCCCTTATAATTGTGAGTTCTCACAGATCAAACTGTCAGTGTAACTTAGCTCGAAAAGTCCCCTATGCAGCTAGCTCCATAAACATTCATTGCTTACAGATAGTGGTGGAATTACCATGGCTGTAGATGTGTCCATCATCCCATGGCTTTGTTCTGTTCTTCTGAAACTGAAAGCCAAAAGGTCTACATTGAGCAAGCACTGGCCCATGTGCATACTCAAAAGAACAGAGCTGGAGCCACAGGATGATCACCTGGCATTGCTGTGGGCGATGTAATGTTCTGTCTTATAGATTGTAAATGAATCACATGAGAGCAATAACATAGTGTCACGAGTCGCATCCTGGAGTGAACTAGCAGCCGGGCGCATGCTATAGTTTCTATGCTCTGTTATTATCCTTGTGACATAGATGTAGGAGAGTGTAGGGACATCCTCCAACACCAGGGGGAGCTCTCATATGATTTAAACTGGTTTGTTTATATTTCTATACATGCTTCCTGGTTTATGTTATTACCTATGCTAGTTCTAGATATTAATTAATTAGCTGCCTCCCGAGGCTGATTGTCAGCCCTGTCCTCCTCTGTCCTGATTGGCTCCTACATCTATGCCACAAGGATAATAACAGAGCATAGAAACTAAAGCACGCGAGCGGCTGCTAGTTCATTCCAGGATGCGGCTCGTGACAGTACCCCACCCCTTGGGGAGGGGTCAAGGCACCCCGACACCCTGGTTTAGTGGAAAATTTCTTAAAGAATTCCTTTTTGAGTCTCTCAGCATGAAAACGCTTCTGTGGTATCCAACATCGCTCTTCTGGGCCGTAACCCTTCCAATGGAGTAAGAAATGGACCTGACCTTGAACTTTCCTTGAGTCCAGAATTTTTTCAATGATAAACTCACGAACTCCATTCACAAGAAGAGGCCGAGGCTTATTTGAAGAAGGCTGATTGAACGTGCCATGGACAACAGCGACCCAAACCTTTCTCCAGCCCAAGTCCTGGCTAATCAGATCCAGGCTATTTCTCAACTTGTACAGGGCCTATCTCATCACTTGTCAGCTCAAGAAGAGGCCTCCAGAAACCTGCAGCCTCAGCAAGCCTTCTCTGGCGTCTCTCCAGAGCCGAAGTTGAATTTGCCCGATCGATTCTCGCGAAGCAGGTCCGCCTTCTGCAACTTTAAGGAGAGTCGCAGGTTATACTTTCGCCTGAGACCACGCTCCTCTGGCTCTGAACAGCAAAGGGTCGGGATTGTAATATATCTACTCCAGGGTTATCTCCAGTCCTGGGCCTTCTCCCTTCCACCAATGAGTCCATCCTTACAAACCGTGGTTGCCTTCTTCGAGGCCTTGGGTCTGCTATACAACGACCCAGACAGAGTGGCCTCAGCTGAGTCCCATCTCCGGGCATTGAGGCAAGGACGTCGTTCTGCTGAGGAGTATTGTGCAGAATTCTGGCGATGGTCAACTGATAGTACCTGGAATGATCCGGCGCTATGGAGTGAGTTCCGCTTGGGCCTCACTGAGCAAATTAAGGACTCCCTAGTTCAGTATCCTGTACCTCCCTCACTTGAAGACTTGATGCATTTGTCATCAAGATTGATCGTTGAATCAGAGAGAGGAAAACTGAACAGGAATTATCTATACATCCTTGTTCACCACCCAAGTCTGGTTCTACTATTCTGGATTCCCCTGAACCCATGCAGTTGTGCGCTTACCGTCTGCCTCCAGAGGAACGTTCCAGACGACGCTCTCTAGGTCTCTGTTTATATTGAGGCCAATCGGGCCACCTAGTCGGGAAACACCTAGACCTAAGCGCTGGTGTAGAGGTGCGCTTAGGTCTCTAAGTAATCTCTTCAGAAAATTCTCTGTTAGTCCCTGCACGCCTAGCCTTCAGATATCGTTCCACTGAGTTGTTGGCCTTTCTCGATAGTGGTGCAGCAGGTAACTTTCTGGACATTCTCTTGGCTCAAACTCTTGGAATTCCTGAAGTCAAACTGGATTCGAGCATTACCGCTTGCGGCTTGGATGGTAATCCCCTGGTTGGGGACCGAATACTCGCCAAGACTCCATTGGTTCGCTTATCCGTAGGTGCTCTGCATACTGAAGAGCTCACATACTTCCTGATCATCTGTCCCTCCGCTCCTTTGATTCTGGGGTATCAGTGGCTGCAAAGTCATAATCCCCTTATTGATTGGAAAAGAGGGGAGATCATCCATTGGAGTTCATAGTGCTCTACTTCTTGTTTGACCCTGCCTCTCAAAACTCTGCAGCCTAGTCCAGAATTGTTACCTGCACCTTACCAGGACTTCAGTGCCGTGTTCTGTAAACAGAAGGCTGACTCTCTCCCGCCTCATCGGGACTATGACTGCGCTATCGATCTTGTACCGGGTTCAAAATTGCCCAAAGGGCGTCTGTATTCTTTGTCTGTCCCAGAAACTCAAGCTATGGAACAGTACGTGGAGGAGAATCTAAGGAAAGGATTTATCTGTCCCTCCAAATCCCCAGTAGGTGCTGGATGTTTCTTCATGGCCAAAAAAGATTCGCAGTCTGAGACCCTGCATCGACTACCTTGGCCTAAACAAAATCAAAGTCAAAAACACTTACCCACTGCCCTTGATTTCTGTTTTGTTTGACCAGCTCAAGTCAGCCACCATATTCTCTAAGATCGACCTGCGGGGTGCTTATAATCTCATCCGCATCAGACAGGGAGATGAGTGGAAGACGGCCTTTAATACCCTCTCTGGGCATTATAATTATCTCCTGATGCCATTTGGATTGTGCAACGCCCCGGCAGTCTTCCAAGATCTCATCAATGACTTCTTACGTGAATTCCTGGGTAAAAGACCGTGGTGGTTTACTTGGACGATATTTTAATTTACTCTCAGTCCTTGTCTCAGTACCGCCAACAGGTTCGGGAAGTTCTGGAGAAGTTACGTCAACACCACCTCTACGCGAAATTGGAGAAATGCGAGTTTGAGGTCTCCAGGGTGGCCTTCTTAGGTTATATTATTTGTTCATCCGGTTTCTCCATGGACCCCAGTAAAGTTCAAGCAATTCAGGACTGAGTCCTTCCTACAAACCTCAAGGCAATCCAAAGATTCTTTGGCTTCACCTTTTATTATTGGAGGTTCATACGCTCCTATCACTGCCCTCACCCGGAAGGGTGCAGCCACGGCTAATTGGTCTTCAGAAGCCTTGACGAGCTTTACTGCCCTTAAAGCCGCCTTCACATCTGCACCCGTTCTCAGGCACGCAGATCCTGGGCTCCCGTTTATTGTGGAAGTGGACGCCTCCGATGGAGGAGGGGGCGCCATTTTTTCCTCAAAGAGATCCATACAGCAAAAAATTTCATCCGTGTGCATATATGTCCAGAAAATTCTCGCCTGCTGAAATTAATTATGATATCAGGAATCATGAATTGTTGGCCATCAAGTGGGCCCTTGAAGAGTGGCGGCATTGGTTAGAAGGAGCAACCCATGTTATAACAATCTTTACTGACCACAAGAACCTTCAGTATATTCAGACCGCCAAAACTCTAAATCCTCGGCAGGCCCGCTGGGCTTTGTTTTTCACCTGGTTCAACTTTCTCATCACTTACCGCCCAGGATCAAAGAATACCAAGGCTGATTCTCTGTCCCGGAGCTTTATGGCATGCCATCCTCAGCCTCCTGACCCACAACCTATTATTCCTTCGACCGCTATTCATATCGGTCTAACCCAAGATCTTGGGGCCACACTCCGCCACTTCCAGAAGATTGCTCCAGCTCGGACTCCTGCTAATAAATTGTTTGTTCCAGTTCATCTGAGGAAGTCTGTCCTTACTGAATGCCACGATAATCGCTCAGCAGGTCATCCTGGAATCCATAGGACTATAGAATTACTTTCCCGCTGGCTTTGGTGGCCCACCTTGTCTGCCGATGTGGAAAAGTACGTCCGTGCCTGCCCAGAATGCGCCAGGAACAAATCCTCCAGAATCCGTTCTCCTGGTCAACTGCTACCCTTGCCAACTCCAAGCAGGCCTTGGACAGATATTTCTATGGACTTTATAGTCAATCTCCCATTGTCCTCAGGTCATAACACCATTTGGGTAGTTGTTGATCGAATCAGCAAGATGGTACACTTTGTTCCCTTACCCAAGTTGCCGGATGCCAGAAGTTTGGCCACCTTGTTCATCACTCATATCTTCCGTCTCCACGGCCTCCCAGAGGACATCGTCTCGGACCGAGGGTCCCAGTTCATTGCACAGTTTTGGAGGTCTTTCTGCAATTCCCTCGGAATCAATATCAGTTTGTCCTCAACCTACCACCCTCAGTCAAATGGCCAGATGGAAAGAACCAATCAATCCCTGGAACAGTTCCTGTGCATTTATGTTTCCAAGTTCCATGATAATTGGTCCTCTCTCTTACCCTGGGCAGAGTTTTCTTATAACAATTCTTGCCATTCTGCAACACGTACCTCCCCGTTCTTCTGCAATCTTGGGTTTCACTCGAAAGCTAACTCTTTTTCTTCTACTATTACCGTTGGTGATTCTATACACCTACTATTATATCCCGGTTGAAGTCCATCTGGAAGGTGCATTCCGAACTATGTCAAGCCTCCCTCAGATCCAAAACCTTCGCTGATCAGCATCGTGGTCCGTGTTCATTGAAAGTGGGTGATCAATTCTGGTTCTCCACACAAAACATTAAATTGAGGCAACCCTGCAGGAAACTAGGGCCCCGATACATTGGACCATTTTCAATTGAGAAAAGGATAAACCCAGTGGCGTTCAGGCTTATACTACCACCTTCTTTAAAAACACCCTGCACATTCCATTGCTCTCTTTTTAAAAAAGCTGTCTCTTCTAGCACGTTCAATCGGCCTTCTTCAAATAAGCCTCGGCCTCTTCTTGTGAATGGAGATCGTGAGTTTATCGTTGAAAAAATTCTGGACTCAAGGAAAGTTCAAGGTCAGGTCCAGTTCTTAGTCCATTGGAAGGGTTACGGCCCAGAAGAGCGATGTTGGATACCACAGAAGTGTCTCCATGCTGAGAGACTCATAGTGGAATTCTTTAAGATATTTCCCAGGAAACCAGGGTGTCGGGGTTCCTTGACCCCTCCTCAAGGGGGGGGGGTACTATCATGAGCCACATCCTGGAGTGAACTAGCAGCCGGGCGCGTGCTTTAGTTTCTATGCTGTTATTATCCTTGTGGCATAGATGTAGGAGGGTGTGGGGACATCCTCCAACACCAGGGGGAGATCTCATATGATTTAAACTGGTTCATTTATATTTCTATACATGCTTCCTGGTTTATGTTATTACCTATGCTAGTTTTATATAGTAATTAATTAGCTGCCTCCCGAGGCTGATTGTCAGCCCTGTCCTCCTCTGTCCTGATTGTCTCTTAGTACTATTTAAGGCACTGGGCTCTGAGCCTCACTGCTGGTTATAGCATCCTGTCTCCAGTACTGCTGCCTGCTCCTGTTCTATTGTTTGGTGGGGAACCTTTGATTGATTACCCGTGTATGACCTTTGCCTGTCCCTGGATATTGAACCTGTGCTAGTGATCCTGACCTATCACCTGTCTCTGGATTCTGAACCTGTGTTAGTGACCCTGACCTATCGGCTGTCCCTGGATTCCGAACCTGTGTCTGTGACCTTGACCCTTTTGCCTGTACCTGACATCCTCTCTGGTGCTCTATCCAGTCCGCTGACCTCTAGCCTGCCACTATACCGTGCGCTACCTCCTGTACCTGTGCGCTGCAGTGTAAGCATAAACTGATACTACTCTGAGCAGAAGACCTGGGGACATCCTAGTACCTGTGAACATAACCAGTCTCTACGGGAAAGGCGGCTGCTAAAGGTGAAGACCTCTTCTACCTGTTCTATGAGTTTATGCCGCACTGGTGCCCATAACACATAGTATTGTAAATTTTGAGTTTGTTGAATTGCTATTTTAACCCTTTCTCTGCTAAAGGATAGTGTGTTAACTGTTTGATTCGATTGAAGAGTATGGAATGAACCCGAAGAGCATCAGTAGGTTTTATTCCTTTAATCCGGTTGTGGCATCAATGTAAAGCATGTGAGTTGTTTTAAGGGTGTAATTCCCTGTATCTCATAACCTGGGTGAAAGGTAAATGATTAAATGAGTGGTGAAACTAATTTATTACTTACAACCAGTGGTCAAAATGGAAATTTAGCGGCATGGAAGATGTAATTGAATGTAATTTGATAGTATTATAATCAAAACAGTAGGTGAAGTGGTAGTATGGCATATTACCATATACACCCCCACTGTGACCACTGATTACAACTGTATCCAAAACAATAGCATGAAAGCTTTAATACGTGAATAGATAAAACAGAAAATACTCCTTTGTGTATGAGCATTTTCTAGTCAATACTATAATCAAATAAAAGCTGCTAATGCAGTTTTGATTTGCAAATGGCTGCAAACTCACATACCATTTTGGTTAGTTGCCTTCTTAATACTAACATCTTAGATCTAGTTGAGTCCTTGTTTTCAGTGCATATTTAAAGTAGCAAAAGATCACAAACACCTAATTCTTTAGCCACAAAACCATTATATATATGAAGCTATCATATATACACCAATCAGCCACATTAAAACCACCTGCCTAATAATGTGTAGGTTCCATTCGTGCCACCAAAACATCTCTGACCCATCGAGGCATGGACTCCACAAGACCTCTGAAGGTGCCCTGTGGTATCTGGCACCAAGATGTTAGCAGCAGATCCTTTAAGTTGTGTTATGCACGCTAGTTGCTATCCAATAACAATTGTTTACTTCCAGTGATGTGGTTCCAAAGCACAATGTGATTCAATGTGATTTAATAGCCAAAAGTAGCAGAATAACAGGTCAGAATAAAATAAGTACAGTTACTTTTAGCAGGCGCTCTGGATCCAGTGTAGAGTCATTCAGGTCTGAAGACTGTGGTCAAGTAGACTGAACACTGGTCCCAGAGCCCCCACTTATATACAATTAGTGATACAGTGAAAACAATACAGATGATGTGGCTTGCTTCCATAGGTTCAGGCTTCAGGAGGGTCCAGTAAAATGCAGGTCATTGGCCAGTTCAAATGATAATATCCAAGGGTGGGGGTCAGCTCTCCTGGAGATGCATTGCAATCTTCCCGCCAAGAACTGGTTTAAACTGGTCTAGTTGCACTACACAGACAATATCATTCTAATCATTTATTCCCTATAATCTATAACTACCATACGCAAGGTGCGAACCGTTTGGCGATTGAACCATACATCTGCGAATAAATTGGGGATTAGAATGATACCAGACATGATATGCTTCCTGTAACCTGAACCTTAGATCTCACTAATGTGTATATAGCTTTATAATAACCATAAACATTGCTACATTTCAACATAAATAACTATGTGTTGCAACTACATTTAATATGAGCTAATTACAAGTGTATGTGTGCGTGTAAATGCGTGTATAAGTGGTTGCCACATGTTGCGGTTAGTTATGCTCCTCCACGCTGTAGCGTGCTATTCGCATAACTTCAGACAAAGACAATCAAGTTGTTAGATATTAATTGAAAATGACTATATCCAATTATCTGACTTCGACAGTTGTAAGGTGGGGTCTCCATGACTTGGACTTGTTTTTCCAGCACATCCCACAGATGCTTGATCATATTGAGATCTGAGGCATTTGGAGGCCAAGTCAACATCTTGAACTCTTTGTCATGTTCATCAAACCTTTCCTGAACAATATTTGCAGTGTGGCAGCCTGCATTATCCTGCTGAAAGATGCCTTTGCCATCAGGGATCTGCAACAATGTTTAGGTAGGTAATACCTGTCAAAGTAACATCCACATGAATGCCGGGACCAAAGGCTTCCCTGCCGAACATGTCGCCAGTTCAACAGTTGTCCTTCCTTGGACCCCTTTTGGTAGGCACTCAGCACTTTATATCAGGAACACTTCACAAGAACTTCCATATTAGAGATGCTAGCTATCACAATTTGGCCCTCATCAAAGTCGCTCAGATCCTTATGTTTGCTCATTTTTCCTGCTTTCAAAACATCAACTTCAAGTACTATTCCCTCCAGCAACACATACTTTGAGTTTTAAAAACCAGTGACAGGCCACAGACAGCCCTCCTATCTTACAACTGCAGTTTCTGCCTCAGCTAATTGACACTATTGCCATATATCCACAAGATATTACTACAAGCAACATTTTTCCATGAATAAGGAGAACATATAAATATTTAGAAATGAGCTATTTTAATGACTCCTATTTGGTCAATAAACATTCTGCACTCTATTGTACTATTGCTGGATACCTCACTGGATAATAAGGTACAAACTAATTACCTATTGCTTGAAACACTTATGGAAAAACTATAACCACACATAAGACTCTGAGAACTCAGTTACTGTTTTATTTTAATTTTATTTTGGACAATTTATTTCACAATTAATGATTTATTTCGATTTGTAGTTTATACTTGAGAGTCATGTTTACCTAATTGTCTATTCTCCATTATTATTGATCAATACTAATTCATATTGTAGAAATTGTTTAATAAATTGTTTTTATCAATAAGAATTTAGATGACACATTCATATTGTCATTGCTCATTTACATTACACTTGAGGCTATAGACTCCATCTAACATAATTAGACAATTGAGCGCACAATCATTGTTGTTTTCATAATTGGTATTATGTGCCTAATGTGTACCAAGGAAATATTTCCCACATCATTCCACCACCACCACCAGGCTGCAACATTGACACAAGGCTGGATAGATCCATGGATTCATGCTTACAAGAAATTTTGACCCTACCATCTGTATGTTGAAAAATCGAGATTTGTCAGACCATGCACTGTTTTTTCACTCTTCAACTGCCCAGGTTGTGTAAGCCTGTGCTCACAGATTCCTGTTTGTAGCTGACAAGAATGGAACCAGTTGTAATCTTTTGGTATACAGGGAGCTTGTATATACCATACCTCCCAATCAATAAGTCTCATTTGTCATAGTGGCAATGGTCGGAACCACTGGTGTTGCAAGGAGTCCAGCAGTTATGGAGCCTGGAGGTGAGGGCGGCCTATAGACACTGAACTCCCTACAATGGTGGTAGTTCACAGTGAATGCGCAAGAAGAGCACTGTGGGGGCACCAGTAAGACGTAACAGAATCTTGCTACAGGGCACAATGATGTATTTCTAACCCCTGCATAGGGAACTGGTCATAGAGATGGCAACAGCATATGCACAATTAAATAAATCATGTTTGTATTGATCTGCATTGTATTCATTTATTTTATAATTGTACTGCCAAATGCCACATAGTAAAATAATTGCAAAAGTTTTCTAAAATAAAAACAAATAAAACTGAAATGGAAAACTCCTGGAATCTGCGCCACTTAAACAGTAGTTGACCGATCGACAGAAACTGATTAAAATGAATGCCATGATTTTAAAACAACATTTTACCCCCTTCTTTGTGAGGCCACTGAGAAAAGGCTGTGTGTATGCTAATTGGTTACAAAATAGCTTTTATGACCTTGTGTTCCAAACCACTGCTATTCAGGAATTCTTATAATTTTTCTTTTGGAACATGATAGAAATATAATATGACATTCACCAAAAAGGTCATAACTTTCTGCAGATTTGCATATGAAAAATTAAAATATTATGTACATTATTTTGGACAACACTTTGTTTCAACAACCTCTCTATGAGACTGGAATTTGAGCTTGACATATTTGATGGGGCTAAGTTTACTGATTATAGGTTTTCATAGAAGTCCCCCCAAAACATTGATTATCAAATTGTTTGATGAATATTAGTTGCTATATAAAGCATTCCATACATCCCAGCTAGCATCCATTTGTGACTTCAATTAAACCCTAAATCTTATGGCATCTGTTGAGCTGGGGCCATAAGCTGAGGAGACATGTTTATCTTATCTGATATTGTATTGTACAAAGCCAGGCCTATCTGAAATATAGACACCCAGCACATTTTTCCTGTGGAGGCTTCACAAGAAAAATATAACTCAGCCTTGGGAATAATCATTGATAAATATATATGTCAGGATGAGGGTGTAAATAGAATATCAAATGTCAGGGGCCCAAATAAAATATTAAATTGATAAATAGAAATGAACATGATTTCCAACAGATAAAAGTTTTTCCTTCTTTACATTTGGTCAATAAGCCCAGTGGGAGATAATTAGGGTCAGCAGAAATTTTGTCAGGAAGTTAATTTAAGACATGCAGATCACAGCCATGCATTGTCTTTGATCCTGTATGCTATTTCCTATTTAGAAGAGACAGTCTACTAAGGCAGGGTATAAACAAAGTTACCCCTAGGTGTAAGGTGTAAATTAGAGGAACTGTTTAGGCCAATACAAAATATAGAACTTTTAACTTCAAAGAAAAAGCCTACATATTTCATATTTTGTGAAATCAGTCTGCCACTCCGTACTCAGGGGTAAAAAGCGCACAAGGTTTGTGAAGTATAGATACCAACTGTACCGGGAAACAGCAGTAGTCACATGTCTTTTGGAATGCAATCTGATATTGTTATAATTCCATCATATTTGGTGTGTAAATGTGCAGGAGGTTTTGACCGGTTTATTGAAGGGAAAGTTATGTCTCTGGGATATATCTGAGTAAAGTTAAGAAATGTCAAAACATTTTGTAATATTTTTGAGCAAACCAGGGGACATTTCCACCCCCCACATTAGAATCTACACTGCCCCTCTGATAGACATCTCATGTAAACTGGCTTAAAACGCCTGTGTGTGAAGGGACGAATTGACAGCTCTTGGGTCTCAATCTAATTGAAGGACTGCCCATCTCTTCTGCCTACCCCAGGCATACAGATTCTCATACGTAAATTTATGCTTTGTAAGTTCATCCCATTTGTTTTTATA
Organism: Mixophyes fleayi; assembly: GCF_038048845.1. NCBI lineage: Eukaryota > Metazoa > Chordata > Amphibia > Anura > Limnodynastidae > Mixophyes > Mixophyes fleayi. The sequence continues at coordinate 156,487,073 of NC_134404.1, read as the reverse complement.
ACTGTTATGCATTTATTATTTGTATGCCAATTAGTATGCTTGTTTTTATATTCAACTTCTCTGTATATTTGTATACTAAATCTAAAATTTAATAAGTCTTGTCCTTGATACGCTAACAAATCCGTTATGAAGAATATAGCTTGACCATGTTAACCCTTTGAATGCTGGTGTGTGATTTGCTAATACATTTGACTAACAAGCCTAGTATATGCTTGTGTGTACATTTGTGTAAGAGTCTTGAGGTGTCTTTGGTTGCTGGTGTGGACATTGCTAACCTGTGTGCCACAAAGAGCATTGTGTGTCAGTATATTGGAGTCCTATTGCCCTTATTCAATAGGTGGTGGCAGAATTAAAGTGTGTGCGGGTGTGAGAGAGCTGTTTGGGGGCGATTTGGAAAATCGATAACCTGTGTGATAGGTGAGGGAAAGAGTGAGTGCTGGAATTGTGGGTAACCCCATACAGTAAACACCCAAATTCATGAAAGCTGAGAGTGTGGTCGCGACAATAATATATATATTACACCTCCCCATGGAGATGTCAACAAAAGTGAGGGGCTAGTATCTAAGAAATATTGAACAGATAATGCTGTATGCATGCAGCATCTCACTACCGCACCAGTGTATCAATACAGATTATTGCAACACTGGTATATTAATACATTCACCAAAGGTATTAAATATTGCTGCTGTTCTATTGTGATTCCTATACCAAATTTTTGTCTCTCTCCTCAGTAGGACATTAGATGCCCTGATAAGGGCATACCCTGATAATAGCTTATTACTTGGGTGGCATTGCAATTCACATACTGTTTTAAAACCAGTGACAGGCCACAGCCAGCCTTCCAAGTTTACATCTGCGGCTCTAACTCTTTCCTGCTTTAATGGAAGATTTGTTTTTTATAACTATTAACACTTATCTTACATCAAAATACCTGCTGATAAGTTATTACAGATGTCTCATTAAAAGTAGTTTTAACCTGTCACATACTGCCGTACTTTTTGATGCCCAGGTCTCTGCTTCTGCTGTCAGGTGTATCTTTAATGTCCCCTGAGCCTTAGGTACAGCTCAGACACTTTTAAAGGTCTGGCTGCAAGATTTAACACTCGCTCTGTCTGAACCTGGAAGTCAGCATGTCCAGTAATGCGTTCCACTTGAGTTTCCATGAACAGTGAAGCCACCAGTCTCTGCTCACAGTTCAGCAGCTTTTTATAGTGTAAAGTTGCTAGGTTATTGAAGTCTACTTGTGGGACCATGTACCTTAGCTCTGACCAGTTTACCTCTGCTTCATTGGAATCTCTGTGTACAAGACCCATTCTCCCTGCGACCTGCTTACCATCCTTGCTGTTATCTGTGGAATATTTACCTAGGATTTCTGGATTGACTGATTTGTGAATCAGGACCCCTAGCTATACTCTTTTGACCACTCTCTTGGATTCTCGTTTCGAACTTTGTTGGTTTGATTACGGGCTGATATTTTGGCTATTGGATAATGGCTTTTTTTATTAGACTGTTTCTGCTGCATTCACCATAGGAACAGTTTTCTGGATTTATGTTACAACTTGACCTTTGTCTTTCTTTAACCGAATTTGCTTAAAAATCTTTTGACCTATTTGCCTTTAAGACTGAAGTTTGCTATTTATACTTATGCTCTGGACGGGTTGGGTACGGGTCGATGATTAAAAGAACTCTGACACAGACAAGACATACAATAAAAAAACTAAGTCAGCAAAAAACGACAGCAATATTGAGAGACTTACCTGAAAAAACGACTCTGGAAATATCCGATAACATCAGAAGGCTGACAAGACCTCCTTCCGACTGGCCAGGTCTCCGGCAATAGTGTGTGACGTCAGTGCTTCCTTCATACATTTAAAGTGTCAGGATCCCGGTTTAAACAGTTTACCTGCGGGGTCCCGACATTGCCGCTTTAAATTTAAATGTATGAAGGTTGCACTGACGTCACGCACTACTGTCGAAAAGCTGGGCAGTCGGAAGGAGGTCTTCTCAGTCTTCTGATGTTACCTGAAAAACGACTCTGGAGATATCCGATAAGTTTCTCAATATTGTTGTCATTTTTTGCTGACATTGTTTTTTATTGTAGGTCTTGTCTGTGTCGGAGTTCTCGTAATCGTTGAAGTGATTACCACCGGTTCTGGCCTAGAACAATTAATTGTGACATAATTTCTCAGTTAGATTAAGGGTTATGTGCAGCTCTTTTGAAGGTTAGAGGGCTGCTCATGGTGTGTATCAGGTTGCCCTTCACTGTTGTAAACATTATAGAGCAGGGGTGGGCAAACCAGTCCTCAAGGGCCATATAACAGTTCACGTTTTTAGGATTTCTTTAATCATGCACAGCTGAGTTAATCTATTTGGCTGGGTTAGTAATTATCCCAGCTGTTTCTACAGACAGAAATCCTAAAAACATGAACTGTTATATGGCCCTTGAGGACTGGTTTGCCCACCCCTGTTATAGAGGATTAAACAATTAATACAGTGTTCATAAATTTCACACAGATATCAAAATCATTAGTTCAAATGAGAGAACCTGGTGCATCTGCATAGGGGCACCTGGTGCTTGAGAATCTAGGACCATGACAGACAGGGTGGGATCACAGGGCTTAGCCCTTGCAGTATATTAATAATAATAATATCTGGGACCCCCATTTTCTCACACCTTTACACCTGACATAGGTCATATGAACTACTGGGGGTATGAGCCAATTAGCAAATAAGTTAATTTCCTTGTGTTTTTAATTTTACATCATTGTATTTAATTAGCTTGTGTCATGATCCCTTCAATGTACAGTGTTGTGTAAGATGTCAACCATTTATATAATAACCAGACAAATGTTGTATGTTTAATCAGTTTTAAAAACTGTTGCAATGGCCTCATTCATGTTTGGACATATGTCAGTCTGTGTACCATATCTTGTGTACAATTGCTTTGGGCATGCTCAGAAACAGGCTGTACGCCAATAAAAGCAATTGCATTCTATACATGTTCAAAACGCAAATGACACTTACTACTGTCTACAGCTATAAGGGTGGAATGGGGGTGGGAAGGAACAGATGGATATAGGTAATGTACAGTATGGACATGCTGATGCAGATGTGGCCGATTGAAGCCCTAACTTTAAAGTTCACTTGTTTTCAGACTTCTCATTTGCACTAGCTATAGGGCAGGTGTAAGTGCCGACTGATAGTGATCACTGGAATGGCATAGTCTTTATTTGGAAAAGTACACATATGCATGTCACTAGATAGCACAGAAAATGTGTAAGCAAGTGATAGACTATAAAAATACATATCAGTTGAACTGAACTAGAACGAATGTATCCAACTCATCATTGTAGGTACATGAAAGGTGTGAAAATACATATGTACAGATTTAGGAATGGTCATAGCTTCTTGAATAAAACAACTATTTTGTGGGGGTGTTTTAGAGAATTAGAAGCTGCATTTAAACCATGAACATTAAGGATTAGCCAACACAATTGTACCATATTTAGTAAAAACACAGAAGATGTTAACAATCTTAATAAACCAATAGACATATTTACAACATGAATTTATATATAAAAAGCTTCACTTTTGAGTTGGGGTTTCCAGGAGCAGCTTAATGGTGGACACTTTCTGCGTGCAGGTGGAAGGAGTCTCATTCTGAGGGTTTCTAAGAGCAGCTCATTTATTATTAATTACCACTTATTAATATGGCACCAACATTTTATCATTCACATCAGTCTATGCCCCAACACTCACCATTTTAATCAGAAGCCAATTAATCTACAAGTATGTTTGTAGAATGTGGGAGTAAACTGGAGCATCTGAAGGAAGCCAATGCCAACACAGGGAGAATATACAAACTTCGCCCTGATCGGAATAGAACTTTCCCTCACCCGCCTTTCCCCTCTATATTCCATCCTGAATGCTGCGGATAGAATATCCTTGCTGTCTGGTCGTTTCTCATCTGTTACACCGCTCTGTAAATCCCTTCATTAGCTCACTATTTCCTCTAGAACTGAATTCAAGCTGCAAACATTCACATACAAAGCGCTCACTCATGCTTCCATTCCTTACATCTCTGACCTTGTCACAAGACACACTCCAGCTTGTCCACTCTATCTCTGACATACACCTCTTCTCACTCCTGTCCCTACCCGATTGCTCATGTCTATTGCCCCTGTGAAGTCCTTTAAGTAAACCATCAGAATAGTGATCACAAAGAATTTAGCAAACATACAGAATTTATACTTGTTTTTGTACTACCTACTCATGCGAAATCATAGTTGGGGTTTGTACCACTATTATGCTTAATTGTATTTGTTTTTACACTTGTGTATACATGTATTTGTTAAGCTATATTTATGTACCGGTATGCTGCATGACCATCACTGTGGAATCTGTGGCACCTAATTAATGATGATGGTGTGCTATAATGGCAATCTAAATTATGTCATTTTTTGAGTTTTGTTTAACCATTTGTGTATTTTGCAGAGTCTGCATGTAGATCTGTAGAAAATTCTCCTGTGGGAGAGATAGATTGTTCATGTGTCATCTGTGCTTTTCCTTTCCCATTAGTGGAACAGTCTCCTTGTCTGCTCTGATCTTTATCCAGAAATGTATCTATATTTATCCATGGGGAATAATGAGCCTTTACTATAATAGTGGTGTGACTGGATCACTATTAAATAACTTTCAGTAAAAATTTATTTAAAGCGAATAGCGCATGGCACTTATTTATGTAATTGCATTTGCACTTATTTTTTTATATTGTTTATATTGTGGGATAGGTAATCGTTATTTCTGAGACCAGGGAAGAAATTTGTCTCTTGTCTAACCTTGCTATAGGATATGCCTATTTCTGATGCATATATCTGACACAATGAGCCTGTGTTTACCAAGCCTTTGGTGTATTGTGGTTTGGGAAACTGGTTTGTTGTGGGTCTTTTTGTTGTTCTGTGAGAATATGAATTCCGAATGGTCTGATGAAAGGCCACGTGTTAATTACATCTTTTGATGTGTGAGGTTTAACTTGGAGACAGGAAGGTTTAATTTAAACCATGCTGCCACATTTCCTGCATCTCAAAGATGCAGGAAATCACAGCAAGGTTTTTAAGAATTTCAATGCTAAGAATAAATACTAGTGGCTTTGCAATGTATGTAAATTTATGTTTGTGTAAATAGAGTATTTCCTGATGCTAAAAATAGCATGTGTCTGAAAGGTATAAATGCTCTGACTTGTACACTGAAATGTATCATTCTAATGTTCCATCTGACCTGACCACTGATACCCTAAATCAGTGAGACTGTCCTTGTTAGGACACTTGAGCAATAAAACATCAATCTGCTTCAAAAACCTGCTTTACAAACTTCTTCAATATATCCTGTAATCCTGTGACCTGCCGTTTAGACCCTAAAATCTAATCCGTTCTCCGGCTGATTCTGAGGTTTGGACCCAAGCTTTTATAGTACCACCGCTCTGTCTGCTACCTGCAGCTCTGGTCAGTGTGATAGACCACAGCAACCCGGATCCATAGTAAGCGGTCTGGAGTTACCAGCCCAAGAACAGGAGTACCCTAGCAGTGACAGTTACCCAGAAGGAATGTGGTTCTGAGCGCCATAAAGGAGTTCAGTGGTGGCAGCAGCTTAAGCCCTTCCTACTGCGGCAAGAGGGAGCTTTTTGGATAACGAAAGGGAAACTGTGGCAAAGTAAGCCCAGCTGGTTCCCAGCAACAAAAGACAGGGTGGCATAGGCGGTCCATCCGGTAACAAGTGGAAAAGAAAAGAAAGCGAAGTAAGGGAATACTAGTAATAGTGTAGCATAGATTGTTGAGTTGTAGGCAGTAATGCGGAAATTTAGAAGTTTTGATGTGGATAATGTAAGTGAAAGGAATTTGATAGTTTTACAATCAAAGCATTGGATAAGGGGTTGTATACTTTAAAACAGGAGAGTTGCTGCCCTCAGATGGTGACTTACAAAGTTGCAGGCTGAGGTGAAATTTACTCTTTTGTAGCTAGAGGGTGAGGGTGAGGGTTAGGGTCCCCCCCCCCCCTTTTATTTTAAAAAGAAATTGGATTGCAATAGATTCTCCAGCTATCAGAAAGCTTGCTTGTTAAAATTACAGCCATCAGCTGCCCCCCCTCCCCTCATGAAAGTGTTAAAATAGCTCTGACATTTTAATATTCCTAATTTGATAAGCTTTGACTCATCTAGCAAGAGTAACCCTTTCTTTTTTGCCTTCAATTAAAACATACAAATGTTTTTTCTTGCTATGCTCTTAAGTTCTAGATCAGAGGTGTCCAAACCCAGTCTTTAACAGCCCCCAACATGTAATGTTTTCAGAATTTGTCTGTAGAAACAGGTGCAATAATTACTGAACCAGACAAATAGATTAATGCACCTGTGCATGATTAAAGAAATCCTGAAAACATGAGCTGGTGGTAGCTCTTGAGGACTGAGTTTGGACACCTCTGTTCTAGACAAAGATAAATAAATGTATTGTACAAGGAAGGACAATTTCATAATTTATATGAAACTCTGACACAACCTTGCCAAGAAAAGCAGGATTTTTCTAAGAACTACTTTAACCTAAAAAAGTTGACAAAAGGTGTTTCAGCCGAAAGTGGTTGGAGTTCTGATAATCTATGTGATAATGTAATAGTTACTAAAAGGACCACCTACAGCAGTGATGGCTAACCTGTGACACTCCAGGTGTTGTGAAACTACAAGCCCCAGCATGCATTGCCAGTAGATAACTAGCTGATAACTGGCAAAGCATGCTGGGGCTTGTAGTTTCACAACACCTGGAGTGTCACAGGTTAGCCATCACTGACCTACAGAGTCAAAAATTTCAGAAAGATTTCCAGCAAGGGCTCAAATGGACATCTAAAACCTAATTCAAATCCCATGGAAAAGGCTGATTGAAGACTGGAATTATCCTTTTACTGCCTGTATAAACGTCAGTACATATTTCTTGCAATAATGCAACTACGGAAGAAATTTGCAACTTGAGTTTGCATCTTAAAAGTACTCGTAGTAGTAGTAAGAGATTTAATACAAATTAATACCTTCTGTTGCCTATGTTCATCATTTTCTGAAAGTGTCCCAATTAGGAATACACCTCAGACACAGTTTTCTATTTTTTTCTTTCTTTTAAAGAGATGTAATTTATAATTTATATTTTCAATTAAACAAGATACAAGAACAAATGGTAACCATTAAAGGTAAAAATAATGAAATTAATAAAACAAGCAAGCACAAAATGATTATGCAAAAACAAGAGAATGTACAAAGTTTGCATTCAGAAGGCTGGCATAGTGTTACGAGCCGCGGCGGTGCCCAGCCACCGCGACTCTCTTACCTCCGTCCCGGCCGTCGCTATGACGACCAGGATGTCACTTCCGGGGGCTCGCCGACCGTTGCCGTAGACGCTCTTCTGTCCAGTGCCGCTTCCCGGCATTACAGGGCAGCCGGCCGCGTGCGCAACAGCGTGGCAAGCCTGAGGGCTGATTAATTCTATCAAGGGACAGCCTGTGGGCAATTAGAGTACTGGGCTCTCATTGGTCTGTTTCAGTATTTAAGGCAGAGAGGGCTTAGCCTCCCTGCCGGTTATAGCTTCCTGGTTCCTGTGTTGCTGCCTGCTTCTGTACTCCTGTACTCCTAGTGTTCCTTTGGATTGTTGCCTTCTGTGTATGACCTCTGCCTATTTACTGGATTTGCCGTTTGCCTGTGCCCTTGGCCTGTACCACCGTTTATGCTGTTTTGCCCGTGACCTCGACCTCTGGCTTGTTTCCTGACGATTCTTCCTAGCAAGTGACCCCTGACCTCGGCCTGTCCATTGGAATTGCTGCCTGCCATTATCCTCTGCTCCTGGGTTCCCCGCCGCTAGTACACGACCCTCTGTAGTCTGCAGCCAAGCCTGTCCCCACCACTAGGGGCTCCAGCGAACACCTGACTATCAAAGTAGACTCCGGGTGGTGTTGTATTGGTTGGTGGGGTTCCTAACATTATAACCGGCCAAAACCATAGGAGAATTCGCTTCAATGGAAGATAACGGGGCGAACCTTTCTCCAGCCCAAATTCTGGCAGGACAGATCCAGTCTGTCTCACAAGTGGTCCAGAACCTGGTTCAACGCCTTTCAGCTCAGGAAGAGGCCACCAGAGCCGCTCAAGCCCAAGCCCAGCAAAACCCATCAGTTCCTGCTATGGAACCCAAGCTGAATTTGCCGGATCGATTTTCTGGGGACAGGAATCTCTTCTGTAACTTAAAGGAGAGCTGTAAATTGTACTTCCGTCTCCGACCCCGTTCTTTCGGCTCTGAACAGCAAAGAGTGGGTATTGTGATTTCCTTGCTTCAGGGGGACCCGCAGTCCTGGGCCTTTAGCTTGCCTTCTAACAGTCCTTCTCTGAGGTCCGTGGAATCCTTTTTCGAAGCCCTAGGCCTTCTGTATTATGACCCGGATTGGGTAGCTTCCGCTGAGGGCCACCTCAGATCCCTAAAACAAGGCCGACGTTCTACAGAGGAGTACGCTGCCGAATTCCGACGCTGGTCCACTGATAGCGAGTGGAATGACCCAGCTTTACGCAGCCAATTCCGTTTGGGGTTATCGGAGCAAATAAAGGATTCCCTGGTACAGTATCCTTCACCTACTTCCCTGGAGGGACTCATGCAGCTTACAATCAAAATTGACAGACGCCTCAAGGAAAGAAGTACTGAGAGGGAAGCATCCATTCCCAGTACGTTTCTTTCTGCGCCTCCTCCTAATGTGGAAGCTGCGGAACCGATGCAGTTAGGCGCCTATCGCCTCTCTCAGGAAGAGAGATCTAGGAGACGCACCTTAGGCCTCTGCCTACATTGTGGAACCAAAGGCCACCTCCTGCGCTCCTGCCGCAACAAGTCGGGAAAAGATCAGGCCTAGAGAAGGTGGAAGAGATTCATCTAGGTCTGCAGTTCATTTCTTCCAAAAATGCATTAATAGTTCCCGCTAATCTTTCCTATGGATCACACTCTTCTGATACCGCAGCCATTATTGATAGCAGGGCCGCAGGCAACTTTATGGATACAAGCTTTGCCAAGTCCATTGGAATTCCGTTCATCAAAATGGATTCCGCTATTACTGTCTGCGGTCTGGACGGGGGTCCGTTACCGGGTGGCAGGATATCCTTCACGACTCCGCCCCTACATTTTACAGTTGGGTCTCTTCATTCGGAAACCTTGTCTCTGATCCTCATTGATTGCCCTTCTGTTCCGCTAATACTCGGTCATCCATGGCTTCACCTCCATAATCCCGTGATCAACTGCAATCTTGGAGAAATTACTCGCTGGAGTAATTACTCACTGTTCTCAAAGCTGTTTGACCATGTGTCTGCGGCTCCTGCAGCCGCTCCCGGATCAACTGCCCTCTGCGTATAGTGAATTCCAGGATGTGTTTTCCAAGAAGGCGGCTGATTCTCTACCTCCACATAGAGACTTCAATTGTGCCATTGATCTGCTTCCAGGATCCAAGTTGCCCAAGGGAAGGTTATACTCTCTTTCTGGCCCTGAGACTAAGGCTATGCAAGACTATGTGGAGGAAAACTTGCAAAGAGGGTTCATTAGACCTTCAAAGTCTCCTGCAGGAGCGGGGTGTTTTTTTGTTTCCAAAAAGGATGGTAGTCTACGCCCGTGCATTGATTATCGTGGCCTGAACAAGATCACCATCAAAAACACTTACCCGCTTCCGCTCATCTCTGTCCTGTTTGACCAATTGAGAGACGCTACCATATACACCAAGATAGATCTCCGTGGCGCCTATAATCTTATACGCATCCGAGAGGGTGATGAGTGGAAAACGGCCTTCAACACTCAATCTGGCCATTATGAATATTTGGTCATGCCCTTCGGCCTGTGTAATGCGCCTGCAGTCTTCCAGGACCTTATTAACGAAGTACTCCGTGAGTTCCTGGGTCAGTTTGTAGTGGTGCGTCTGGACGACATCCTGATTTATTCAAAGTCTCTTTCTCAACACCGTGGTCATGTCAAACAGGTCCTGCTTAAACTCAGAGAACATCAGCTCTTCGCCAAGCTTGAAAAATGCGAGTTCGATGTTAGGAAAGTATCATTCCTAGGCTATATAATCTCTCCTGATGGGTTTTCTATGGATCCTAATAAAGTCCAGGCCATCCTGGTGTGGGTACGTCCCACGAATCTGAAAGCGATCCAAAGATTCTTGGGCTTCGCAAATTACTATTGGAGATTCATTCAAGCTTTTTCTGATCTCGTGGCTCCCATTACTGCTCTTACCCGCAAAGGGGCGGATCCTTGTAATTGGTCACCGGAGGCCATCGCATCATTTGAAGCTCTTAAAACAGCGTTCACTACTGCTCCGGTCCTCAAGCACCCTAACCCACAGTTGCCATTTATTCTGGAAGTGGATGCCTCGGAAGTAGGCGCTGGTGCTCTCTTATCCCAGAGGGACCCCGGTGATCGTAAGGTGCATCCATGTGCTTTCTTCTCACGCAAGTTTTCGTCTGCCGAAGTCAACTATGATGTAGGTAACCGGGAACTTCTGGCAATCAAGTGGGCGTTCCAGGGATGGCGCCACTAGCTTGAGGGCGCAGTTCATACAATTTCAGTTCTCACTGATCACAAAAACCTATTGTACATTGAATCCGTCAAACGGTTAAACTCTAGACAAGCTTGGTGGGCTTTATTCTTTACCCGCTTCAACTTTATCCTAACCTACAGACCCGGTTCTAAGAATACCAAGGTGGATGCGTTGTCCAGGAGCTTTCTACCTCCTCAAGTACCCTCTGGTGAACCATCACCTATCATTCCAGCTTCTATCATTCACGCTGGGTTGACTCAGGATCTAGGAAACACCATACGTCAGTTTCAGAAAATTGCCCCTTCCGAAACACCTTCAGGACGTCTTTTTGTTCCAGTGCATCTTCGCAGAGCGGTTCTCGCTGAGGCCCATGAGAACAAATCAGCAGGGCATCTGGGTATCTCCAGAACCCTTGAAATACTTGCACGTTCTGTATGGTGGCCTTCCTTGTCCTCGGATGTGGAGAGTTTTGTCCGCACCTGTGAAGATTGCGCAAAAAACAAAACTTCCAGAACATCTCCGTCAGGTTCACTTATGCCTTTGTCTCCGCCTATAAGACCCTGATCACATCTGTCCATGGATTTTATCGTGGATCTGCCATGTTCTTCAGGAAACAACACAATTTGGTTAATAGTGGATCGTTTTAGCAAAATGTCCCATTTTGTTCCATTAACCAAACTCCCCAGCGCTCAGGATCTGGCTGTGCTGTTTGTGAAACATGTTTTCTGTCTTCATGGCTTATCCATTGATATTGTTTCCGACCGGGGTTCCCAATTTATCACCCAATTCTGGAGGTCTTTCTGCAGTCTTCTGGGAATTAACATAAGTCTCTCTTCGGCCTATCATCCTCAATCTAATGGGTAGACTGAGAGAGTGAACCATTCGTTGGAGCAATATTTACGCCTCTACATCACAGAATTTCAAGACAATTGGTCTTCATTGCTTTCGTGGGCTGAGTTTGCATACAATGACGCATCTCACTCTTCCACCCAAGTCTCTCCATTTTTCTGTAATTTTGGCTTCCATCCAAAATCCAATTCATTATCATCACTCAACTATTCTGGTCTTCCGAAGATCCGTTCCACAGCTTCATACCTCAAAACCGTTTGGAAAAAGGTTCACACTGCACTAGTATGGGCCTCGTTCCAGTCTAAAAAAAATTCTGACCGCCATCGGAAGAATTGTTCATTCAAGGTGGGGCAAAAAGTCTGGTTATCCACCCGCAACATCAAGCTCAAGCAGCCCTGCAAAAAATTAGGTCCTAGATTTATTGGCCCATTCCTGATCATCAAACAGGTCAATCCTGTCGCCTTCAGGCTAAAGCTTCCTCAGTCGCTTAGGATGCCGAATACCTTCCATTGTTCTCTCCTGAAGCCGGCTATCCCTGCACGTAAGTCTAGGCTTCGTTACTTACGCAGATCTCAGCCTGTCATCCCAGAAGGCCACAGGGAACTCCTGGTGGAGAAGATTCTGGACTCCAAAAAGGTCCAGGGGCAAATCCACTTCTTAGTCCAGTGGAAAAATCGTGGGCCGGAGGAAAGATCTTGGATTCCGTGGAGACGCTTACATGCCCGCAAACTCATTGAGGAATTCTTCAAACAATTCCCTGGCAAACCTGGATGTCGGGGTGCCTTGACCCCTCCTCAAGGGGGGGGTACTGTTACAAGCCACGACGGTGCCCAGCCGCCGCGACTCTTATCTCCGTCCCGGCCGTCGCTCTGACGACCGGGACATCACTTCCGGGGGCTCGCCGACCTTTGCCGTAGCAACGGCCAGACGCTCTTCTGTCCAGCGCCGCGTCCCAGCATTACAGGGCAGCCGGGAGCGTGCGCAACAGCGGGGCAAACCTGCGGGCTGATTAATTCTATCAAGGGACAGCCTGTGGGCAATTAGAGTACTGGGCTCTCATTGGTCTGTTTCAGTATTTAAGGCAGGGAGGGCTTAGCCTTCCTGTGTTGCTGCCTGCTTCTGTACTCCTGGTGTTCCTTTGGATTGTTGCCTTCTGTGTATGACCTCTGCCTGTTTACTGGATTTGCCGTTTGCCTGTGCCCTTGACCTTCTTGGCCTGTACCACCGTTTATGCTGTTTTGCCTGTGACCTCAACCTTTGACTTGTTTCCTGACGATTCTTCCTAGCAAGTGACCCCTGACCTCGGCCTGTCCTTTGGAATTGCTGCCTGCCATTATCCTCTGCTCCTGGGTTCCCCGCCGCTAGTACACGCCACACGACCCTCTGCAGTCTGCAGCCAAGCCTGTCCCCACCATTAGGGGCTCCAGAGAACACCTGACTATCAGAGTAGACTCCGGGTGGTGTTGTATTGGTTGGTGGGGTTCCTAACACATAGATAAAATCTTAATGTAAATGAATTTCTCCTACATGATTTATGGGAAGAAGAATTTTTGGGAGTGGGAGGAGGAATAGCCAAGACAAGAATTGAACCTCTGATGGCCACAGGGCCCCCATGAGAAAACCAGTGTGAATTATCATGCTTAAGAAATGGCTATCATTAAAAGAAAAGGTCTGAAATGTCCCATGAAGGAGATCTGGAATTTCTCCAGGGCTTTGCAACCAAGCATCTGGCCACATTAAGAATATGTATGGAGAATTTCTCAGAATGTTTATTAGGAAAATCCAGTGGGGAACCAAAGAGGAATGATCAAGGACACTTAGAGATCACGGGCCTGATTCATTAAGGTACGCAAACGCATAGTTATTTGCGTAGCGTACTTTGAGTGATGCAGACACTTACGCGAGAGAAATAAGAATCTCAAACTCGAAAAACACACCCACCTGCGGTTCTTTAGACAAGGTAGAATCAGAAGCCAGGGATCCCAAGCAATTGACGTTAAGCTAAGAAATGTATATGTCACGCCCAATGTGGGAGGTCCGACCAGTTTGTTTACACATAACAAAACACGATGCCTGTATGTTATTTTGACGGGATAGCTTTTAACTAATTAATCATTGTCAAATAACATTGATGTGGTACACTGTGAACGATGTTTCTCGTTTGCTATTAATTAGCGTAATAAACACTTTTACCTAAAAGACACATTGCTGAAGGCCTTTGTGTGTTTTGGAGTTCAAGTGGCCGTATAGTACGCAAAATGCATGTACAGCACTAGATTAAAATCAAATTAATAAAGAATCTATGAAAATGTATGTAGTTGTATAAATCCATCTGGGTTGTTAGGAAAATGCATAGCATACTCTTCCATAAAGGATACACACACACAAGAGTGTATAAAACCTCCACAGAGATAAAGGGTCTGTGTCTGGATTAGAACTCATGACTGCCTTTTTGGAAAGTGTGATAGCTACCCACTATCACAACCTGATATTTGAAAAAAACTGGAAGAAGAGCAACAATACAGCATGCAAGCTACACAGGAAAATGAGACTTAATAGTACTTTTCATTATTTAGACAAATTACATGCAGAATAGGAATCTCACAGGTAGCTCAGTGGTTAGCACTTTAGACTTGCAACACAGCAGGCGTGAGTTCAAATACCAAGCATACCCATAACAATTGTGTGCACATTGTGGACTGTAATCATTCTGCTAAGAAGAAACTCAGCAACTTGACACAATGTGTTTTTTTATTTGTTCTACACACTCAACCACAATGTAAAATATGCCCTCCTATTTAACCTGTATTGTAATCTACCTGATTACGTCAAGTTCCTTTTGTCATGGCAGACAAATAGTTTTATGGAAACTTTCAAAAAGCCTCATGGCCCACAGTTCACACGCACATTATTATGTGCATGCTGACATATATTACTAGGAATGGACTAAGAGGGGGGAGCGGGGAGGATTTGGAAGGGATCAGGCTTCTTGGATTGAAATGCAACATTTCCTGCAAACCTAGTTTCATCTGGATCGACGGCTTACATGTTATGTGATGTACTCAGCTTTATCCAAACAGAATGCTCACCACAGTCGGGTACCATGGTGCTTTGCATAACTTGCACTTCTGCCTTACACCACTGAGGCCATGAGTTCAAATCACAAACATGGACTCTTCTGTGTACAGTTTCGATGTTCTCTTCAATGTGTGACTGGCTTTGTTCTGACACTTGAACTTAACCTTGGACTATCACTACAATGACACATGATTTGGGGAAATTGTTAACTAGCTAGGGCATTTGGAATTTATCTTACACACAGGGCCTACAGATGGCATACCTCTTAGAGGGGTGGCTTGTTGGTGGGGGCCACATGTTCCTTTTTGATGACATGCAAAGAGCAAATTAAAATGTTTTCGGCTATAGAAATGATGATGTAGTTCTAAACCAACCATCTTCCTTAAATGTTACTCTTTTCGGATTTTTATATACATTCTCTTCTATCCTTAGACCCACATGTTGGGTAACTAGATGAATAAAGACACACACACACCAATGAATCTTTTTTTAGAACTTATATAATTTTTAAAGGCTTCAAAGCAACAAACATATTTACAATTAAAAAAAAGAAATTGTTCGGACAATGATGCCCAGTAGGCCATTTTAAATTTAAAATCTGCTATCAATTGGGCCTGTTGGTTGTGGAGGTTTTCCATATGTTCAACAAATTGGGCCATGTGAGCCCTCATTTGGGCCACAGTTGGTGGTAGGGGAGGCCAAGACAGAGCTTCCTGCATGGCTGCTGAAAGAAACCAAAAAAATATAATAAATATACATCTAAACCTAATTTGACAAACAGACAGGACTTACCAGAGATGTGTACTGTTACATTACTTTCAAATGTAGGCCTCTAGATACAAATGCATCACCAAAATTTCGTTCCTACTGATTTTATTTATAAAACAATTGTTAAAAGTAAACTTTAGATTGCTTTAATGCTAGCTAATTGGTTTATAATTGAAATAAAAATCAATAGCTTAATATACTGACAAGTTGACAAACCCCTCTGCACGTGTGGGCCCTGCCCTGCGTGGCCATGTGTTTAGCTGCCTCTGGCCGTGTATTAGTTTAAAAAATTTTCTCAATAAGTTGTAGTACCATTATTATTGAAACCTCTGACATTTATGTTCACTTGTATTTAACATGTGTGACAGCAGGGATTATTTACATTGCAATGTTAGGTCAATCAGCAAAGCCTTTCCTGTAAATACGTATTCTCTCCTAACTCCTCATCCACTTGAGGCAACACCAGCTGGCTGATGTCCTCCTGGTCCGGTTGGGCCTCGGGTTCAGGCTCCGCCCCCAACTTTGACTCAGCGCCACCAGAGGCGGAGGTGGAGGACTGGGGCTAAGCCTCAGATTTGTCGGCCGACTCCTCATCTGTTTTGCCCTGCCCCTCCACCTTCATCTCTGGGTCGGCCTCGCCTTCCTCATTGGAGTCGCCATCTTCCTCGGTCTGGACTGCCTGCTCCGGTTGCTGCGCATGTGGCAGTGGCTGCTCCGGCTGGGGCTGCGGGTTATCCTCCTCCACCACCGGCTGGCGCCGTTCCCAACATGCGCGGTATATTGGAAACAAGCCACAAATAAACAGGGTATTGTTAACAGATTCACCAGCTTAATAAACGATAGTATTACAATAATCATGTGATCAGACATTTAAAATAATCTTCTCATTGTCAGCAGAGTCAAATATTAACTACTACAGAATAAAGGAGATAAACATGATAGGCACAAAGCACTTCACATGACCTGTCACAAATGTTTGTTTTTGGGGTTGGGATGTGGAATATCTCAGTGGCCTAGTGGTTAGCACTTTGCTCTCACAGCAATGGGATCAGGAGTTTGAGTCCAGACAATAGGCTTATCTGTGTGGAGTTTGCATGTTTGCTCCATAGTTGCATGTGTTGACTCCAACACTCCAAAAACATACTACTGGGCGGCTAATTTAGAGATATAAAAAAATTGACAGTAGTCTGTGTGTATATGCTAGGAAATTTAAGTCTTCAAGCTCCCATGGGGCTGGTACTGATATGAATGAGTTCTCTCTGTACAGCGCCACTGAATTAGTGGAGGGATCTCAAATACTTTGGATGATGAGTATACTTTTGAAATCATCCTTTGTTGGGACTCCCTCACATTGTAAATAGCCAGTTATTGAATGACTGATTAGGTATATATAGTACAGTAGGTAATATGTTTGCACCTCATGGAACCTTCCAAATCTTTGAAAATGAGCTAAGGTCTTTTCTTTCTCAAAGATGCCTTTCAAATGTTTTGGCAATAATAACAAAACATCTGGCACTCAATTCTGCAAATGGTTTTTAAGCTTAGGTCAGCAAGTTACAGCACTGGGGTCAAGAGTTGGAGAGCTTGATTCAAAAACCTCCATTAATGTCCTCAAGTTTCTCAATAAATCATGTGGGAAAGTAAATGTTCAGCATCCAAATATAGGAGACAGGAGCCAAAGCAGGTTGGTGCATTGGAAGGGGAATGACCTTTCCAGTGTGGAGAAAGATTGATATGTAGTGTAGTGGTAGGCCATGTCAGGTGATTTGGGTGAACATAGTTGGATACATATACCAAAAATATATGTTTATACACGTGTTTAGCAAATAACAAAGAACTCACTTCTTATTATCTCCTCTCGGAGCTCGCTGAGCAGCTGGGGCTGACAGCGGCGGAGGTCGCTCCACCGCCTCTGCAACTGCACTACCGTTCGCTGGCGGTTGAATCATAGGTGTATATGCCGACGGACTCGGAGGTACGCCCGCAGCTTAACCTCATTGGAAACGGCCAGAGGGCATGCTCTCCATGCCCTTGGTCAGGACGCGGAGTTCTCTGTGGCTAAACACAACTGACCTCATTTTTTTTCCAGGAAGCTAACTCTGCAGTACTCTATGCTCCGATTGGTTCTCTGAGCACGTATGGGCATCTCACGCAGATCTTTCAGACACCTGTGTGTGTAATGGTTGCCTCTCCATCCAAAAATATGGCGTCCGTCGCGGATAAGACGAGTACTCTATGCTTTGCAGTGAGGAAACATTAATGTACACCTGGCTTCTCAATTAAATCAGTTATTTAATCCCACTCAGCCTTTTTCTTCTCTCCTGCAAATTTGACTGAGCAGGCTCTGGCCTACTGTGGACATGACAGTTTTTTGGGGCAGATATTTGACAAACATGTGTAAACATTGTTAATGCAAAATGGCCCTACCTGGAAATGCATATTATTGATGTGTTTTATTGATAATATACATACAATTACCCATTAGACATAAGTGAACAATAGGAAGTCTCATACTAACATGAGGAAATTACATACAGTGTATCTGACCAATTGTAAGGCTCAAATCCAACCCCAGTGTGGAACTGAGCTCAGAGATGCTATGGGAATGAGAACCAACAGAATTAATTACTAGTGTTACTGTGTGCTAGGCTAGGGGGACATGGGGATAGTAAGTAAATCTTACACCATATAGTGTCAGTTTTGCTCTTGCAGTAACTTGGTTTTGATGCTGTCATCAGAAGGTGTTTGAAATGGAGTATAGATTTGTAGTAGGGTAATGGCTTTTCAAAGTAGAACTGTACAAATGTTTGGGGAGTGCTTTGCCTACCTGTCATTTGGATTGGAATATCTGTCTTTGATTTGGTGCATACAATTTTTGGACTCTACATCAAGTTGTGTCATGGTTGTGCACAGTTAACATTAGCCCTCTTGGTAGTGCTTTCCTTTAAAAACCACAGTGCCTGTTGGTCACAGGATGGGCATGCAGACATGGCATATTCCTAGCCTATTAGCCACACCAAACTCTGCTTATTGATTGCATATAATTCTAAACGCAACTTTTGGTCAACCACTATGTTTGGGGTGGGGTTTTCAATCTCACTACATATTGTGTGACAGTGTTCAGTACTTACTGCTTGCCATTCTGGAGGATGGTCACTCTGCTGCGTGAGGAGAATGAAATTGTGGCCTCAGAGTGCCATTATGTGTCAAACTTTGAAACTATTTGAGCTACCTTACATGTAGACATAAGCATTGGTCTTACTCTACACAAAATAGGCCCAACATATGAATTACTCACGCACACTACTTGCAGATATACCCAACATGATTGTGTTTTAAGGCTAAGGTTAGCTTTTTTCGAGCCCCATTAGCAATGTGAATGCTAGTGCAAATTAATTAACTAATTCTTACACCCCAATCTAATATGAACATTTGAGTCCACATCCAAAATACTTGTACCCCTGAATTTGAAGGCCACAAAATACATAATATTACAGGTGTGTGCAAGCTAAAAACCTGTGTTTTCACACACATTTTACTAGGCTTCAAAGTGTGTATATGTGTGTTGCTGCAAAGGAACATTGCATGACTGGACCAATACACAATATAGTTGATGTGTAACATATGAGAAATAGCGTATGAAGCCGGCCAACAGTGCTGTCCAAAAGGGAATGTCAAAATTATGTGGAGACCAACTCCAACAGATGCTGAACTTGCATCTTGGCCTTGAATATGTGGACTTTGTGTGTAGCATTTGTCTGTGGCCACGATTCCAAACAAAGTTGCGTTTTAGTCGCAAGTGTATTTTGGGCCTGTTGGCTTCAACAGGTCCTACCCTAGGAAGTGTGGCAGCCAATGCCATCAACATTTAAGAAATACACTTTGACAGAGGTGTTTTGCTAATCTCTGCCAAAAGTTTGGTCAAAGGCGGTACTGCTGTCGGGATGTTGCGCATTGGCTCAAGGTTACGTTGCACAATGCGCAGGGTGTCCAAGATCATATGCGGAGGAAGCCGATAGCGGCGGACAACCTTCGCATCCGACATGCTTTTTATGGCAAAGTACAGTCCAGATTTAGGGAAATTAACATAAAAGGTAGAAAAAAAAATAAAAATGAAATACTCCTTGCCTATTGAATGAGCAAACACCACCTCACCATATTGAAACTCAACAGAAGTGCGTGCAAAAGGGATACTTACCAGAGCCAAACACCAAAGTCACCTTGTGCAAATCACATTTGTTACATTCAAATTTGTAAGGTGTAAACAGTTATGGACTGTGAAACACGGAATAAAAAGAGTTAAGCAAATAGTTACGTAATTTTTGGATTTGCAACCAAAATAAAAAAAAAACCATAGTAAAATCCCTAACACACCACACCAAATACCACCTGGCCCTAAATAGTGCAAAACCAAACAAACAAAAAAGAGTTGGTGCCACTCAATACTTACCACACAAACAGATGTAAAGCAGCTTCTTAATATAAGTGTTGCAAGCAGAGCTCTGACAACTCAAATCTGTTGGGGAGGGGAAGCAGGTAACAAATAAAGGCAGGAAAAGGGGGAAAAATTAGTCAAATACTAACATTACTGAAGTCTGTATGCAGTCCCTCATCAAAGTATACACAGTGCACAAATCTATCTATCTCCAAATGTAAACAAACACTTTACTTCTAACATCCAAAAGCCTATCTCTAACAAAGTTTGTAAACCCCTTTCAGCAACAAGTTAAGTAGCTTAAAACATACAGTATGAATGGCCTTTCAAGCTATCAAACACATAGCAATGCTTTGGTAGCTAATTAAACATAATCAAGGTTGACAAAGGTACTGCTATAAACACCTTGAACCAGCATTTGTTCATCTGCATATACTCACCCAGACCACTGAAACTCCCAACAGCACTGAAGTTCCACAAAGGCGTTTTTTTTTTTTAACATCTTTGTTTATGAGATTGACAACAAAAAGAAGTAAGCACATTAGATACATTTAGCACCATATGAAAAAAAAAACCATACAAAATTATTACAGATTTTGGAGCACATTTTTTCTTTTTTTTTAATTGATGGCATTTAAGGAACAGGTAAGTACATGTATAGGCACGAGGACACAGGCCAGCACCCCTCCTCCCCTTTTAAAACCAGCTATTCAGAAGACAGATGTTCGATCGGCGGGTCATTGCCACACATACGTAATTCATACCATCCTGTATTATGAAAGCTTTTCCAAATTTGTATGCGTATAGCTTGCGGTAAAAGGTCTATTAGGCTTTCCCAGGTGTTAAAGAAATTTTCAACTCTGCTTTATTTTTGTAAAGAGGTTTCTATCCAATCCATGCGAAAGACATGGTAAAGTTTTTGTTTAAATAATGATAGTGTAGGTGGTTCTTTCGGAGCCCAGACCTGCAGAACACTTTTCCTAGCTGCCGCCGAAATAGCAAGTAATAATTTTCTACAACCCTTGGTTACCTTAATTTCTGCTGGCAAGATACCGAATATTGCCCATTCCGGGGAGAGTGGGACATAATTTATCAAATGGGCAAGTGAGCATTTCCAGATCTGGACCCAGAAATGGTTTATATGAGGGCAGTCCCACAAACAGTGCGTTAGATCTGCCTGATGTGTTCCACACTTTGGGCATTTATGATTATCTGCCATACCTATCTGAAAACATCTGAATGGGGAGAGATAAGCTCTATGAAAGATTTTTATAAACATCTCTGAATAGGTTATGGCTGGGATTAAACGCAATTGTTTTGACAAGGCTTTCAATAGATAGTCTGGGGTCATGGAAGGGAATCGTTCTTGCCATCTGGCGATACCTGTCTTAGAATTATTGAAATCAAATCGATGACGTAGAATGGAATAATGTTGTGAAATAGCTTGGTGTAGCGGGACTGGGTCTAGTGGGTTATCCCAATCGACCGGAGAGAACTTGTTTAAGACAGTTTTAATGTTATAATGTTGACATTGAAAGTAGGCCAAGTTATGAGCACGAATGGGAGGAAAAGAAGAAGAGGCTTGATCATGCGTCATAGGTTTACGAGACACCTTATCGATTAGTGGGCGGATTGTTGAAATTCCCAATTTTTCCCACAGTGTAAAAGGATAGGAAGCCATGCAGTCTTGGAATTCAGGGTTACGTAATGATGGGAGATATGGCGAAGCATGTGGGTTTAATTTGAATTGCCTACAGAGTTAATGCAATAGTTTATAGGTAGTAAAAAGGATTGGATTATCACTAACCAGGTCTGGTAATTCCTGTTTATACATGTGGATAAATGCACGAAGGTCTATATCCGGAAGGAAATTTTACTCAAGTATGGTGCAAGTATATGTATGTGGATGTGTTATGAATCCAATCTCTCAAGTGTCTTAACTGAGCCACCTGGTTGTATTGAGCCACATCTGGTAGATTGAAGCCTCCCCTCTCTTTTGGTTGTTGTAATTTTGTGAGTCCAATTCGGGCCTTTTTCGAGTTCCAAATGAATTTACGAAAAGTCAAGTTTATTCTTGATGAATCTGATTTTGTTAAGAGTAGAGGGAGAATTTGCAGAGGATATAGCAGTCTCGGAAAAGTAATAATTTTTATCAGATTGATCCGACCTCCTAAGGACAGATTAAGTCTACCCCACCCATTTATTTCTCGTTCAGTTTCCAGAATTGACTTAGTGATATTTGAGTTATAGAGTAGGTGGATATTTTTCGGAAGAGAAATTCCTAAATATGTCATAGAGGACTTTATCCAAGTAATAGGGATATTGTGTGCCCATGTTGGTTTGGTAACTTCCTTTGATAGATACAAGGCTGATGATAACCCTGAAACCCGAGACTTGACCAAATTCGGCAATGCGAGCCATCAATGGTCGAAGGGAGTGTTTTGGATTGGAAATGTAGACCAATACGTCATCAGCGAAGGCTGTTAGTTTTATCTCCTGATTACGGATTTTAATGCCCTCTAGGAGACTCCAATTCTGCAAGACTTTGAACATGAGATCCAGGACCAAGTTGAAGAGCAGAGTTGAAAGAGGACATCCCTGACGCGTCCCACGAGACATTGTTAGAACTGGGCTTTTGAGACCGTTAATCAGCAATGAAGTGTTGGGGGAAGTATAGAAAAAAGCTATTAGGGCCTTAAAGTTGTTGTCAAAGCGCCTCAGTGAAAGAATCTCATGAAGGTATGGCCAAGACACAGTGTCAAATGCTTTCTGCGCATCGAGACTTAAAAGCATGTTTGTGGAAGGAGTTGTTGTGGAGGCTGCTATGGCCGAAATTGCCGAACACACTCCCTTAACCGAGTGTCGTCCGTTGACAAATCCCAATTGGTGAGAGGTTAACTAATGGGGGAGTATGCCTTGGAGTCTAATAGCCAATATTTTGGCCAGTAATTTATAGTCTAAATTAAGGAGAGTAATTGGGCGATAAGAGCGCTCCTCCTGAGGATTCTTCCCAGGTTTGGGTATGAGGATTGTATGAGCATTATTAAAAGATGGGTAAGGCGGTCGTTCTCTGTGAAGTTTGCAAAAAAGTTCAGTCAAGATTGGTTGAATTTCTCCACGCAGAGATTTATAATATTTGGCAGTAAGGCCAACAGGACCAGGGGCTTTGTGTAGTTTCAATCCTTTAATTGCTAAGTCTACGTCTTGAGAAGTAATTTCTCCTGCAAGAATCTCCCTTTGGTCAGAAGTTAATGAGGGAAGCTTTGCTTCTCCCAGTTGCTTAGACATCAATTGCTGGTCTGGCAGAGTACCTGAATATAAAGTTGAGTAATATTTATGAAATTCCATCAAAATCTCTTCTGAGCTAGTAAGTAGACCCTTAGGAGAATTTGTATTAATTGCCACTATATGTCCTCTGCGTTTGTGAGTTTTGGTCATATTTGCCAATAATTTACCAGCTTTGTTACCCCATCTAAAATACTTGTTTTTTGTAAAATTCATTTGTTGTTTGGCTTGGCATGTTAAAAAGCTTTCCAATAATTGTTGCGCTTCTCTATGTGTAGTTAGGGATGCTTCTGTTTGAAGTTGAATATGACGATTGTAAGAGTCTGCCGAGGCCTTGTGTAAGGCTTCGTAAGTTTCTTTTGATTTTTTTACGATGGTTTGAGACATATGCAATTATCCTTCCCCGCATGACTGCTTTTGAAGTCTCCCAAAAAAGAATAGGATTATCCCAGTGTTCTATATTATCATCTGAGTATTCTGCCCATGCATTGGTCAAAAATTGTTGGAAATGCTCAGAGCCATGCAAATACGCCGGAAATCTCCAAATATGAGTTTTCTGACCCGAACAGGGTAATTGGATAACAATTGAGATTGTCGCATGATCCGAAATTACTATGTCATCAATATCCACTCGCCTAAAAAGGGGCATCAACTGATCTGCTATAAGTATGTAGTCAATTCTGAAAAATGAGCCATGTACACTAGAATAATATGAGTATGAGCGATCTGACGGGTTTAGAAGGCGCCAAGGATCAACCACACCACATTCCACTGCCAATCCAGCAAAATAGTTGGAATCAGAAGTTCTAATCAAGTTTGATTTCCCTGATCTGTCTAACTTTGGATTAGCTACCGAGTTAAAATCTCCTGCTATAATGAGATTAGGTGTGTCTTTTTGCAGTAGCATTTGTTTAATCGAACGAAAGAAATCTTGTTGAGCCGAATTTGGAGCATAGATGTTTAATAGTGGGAATTTTGTATCATTAATTTGGATGTGAACTAGCAAGTGTCACGGGCACTAGGAGTCTTTGCCCAGGATATCACCAGATGATGGGCTTACCAGAGTAGTGTAGCTGGTACTATGGTTCTCTGGTAGCAGGGTGACAACGGAACAGGAGAAACAGCAGATGGTGAGAGAATGCTCGAGGAAAGTCTATGACTAGCAGCAACTGGTAATGAGTAGATAATTGTACACGAGGAACCAGATGGACAAGGAACGTGAGGAAAGTCAGTGGTCTGCGTATAGCAAGTTGTACCACTGCTATAGTGAGGAGGAATGTCCAGGAGTAGCGAGGAGGTAGTGAGAGTCAGCGGTCTGCGTATAGCAAGTTGTACCGCTGTCTATAGTGAAGGAATGGAATCCAGGTGAAAGTAGGTAACGGGGAAGTCAGTGGTCTGCGTATAGCAAGTTGTACCACTGCTTATGTGAGAGGATACTTGAAAATCGTGTCACAGGGAACAGGAGTCAGTGGTCTGCGTCAGCAAGTTGTACCACTGCTATATATATGTGAGGAGGGGCACGGGGAGATGAATGTAAAACAGAGTATACACGGGCACACAGAACTTGATCCCACGATGATATCCACAATACAACGATAACTGACAAGCACTGCTTGAAGTATACAAAGTCACAATAGCTATCCAGGCAATAGGAAACAAAGTCAATGGTGACAATAGCTTTAGTGAATAGGAGGCTCCGGAGGAGAAGACAACTCAGTCCAGATGGATATGCAATACACAAGCAAAGTCAATGGAAAATATGCATACCGCGGTTCAGGAGAGCAGGCTGTCAGAGAGACGTGCAGGGATACCTGAACGGCTGAAGGCCGGCAGGAGGAGAGACCACTGGAGGGTGGAAGCGGTAATCAGGTTGGTGCAGCGCACGGCAGGTAATCCAGAATCAACAAAGCAATACTCAGGAAGCAGTAGTAAGTGGAACTGGAAACATGAAGAACACGGGAGAGTTGAGGCTGTCTGGTATCCAGTAGTAGTGGTGGAGGCAGCGGAGAGAAGGCACGCTGAACACGGGAGAGTAGAGGCGGTCTGGAACCCTGTAGTAGTAACGGAGGCAGCGGAGAGCTGACAGAATAAACACAGGAGTGTTGAGACGGTCAGGAACTCAGTAGTAGTAACGGAGGCAGCGGAGAGCTGACACGATAAACACAGGAGCGTTGAGATGGTCAGGAACTCAGTAGTAGTAACGGAGGCAGCGGGGAGCTGACACGATAAACCCAGGAGAGTTGAGACGATCAGGAACTCTGTAGTAGTAACGGAGGCAGCGGATAGGAATCAGCTGAGTGCAGGCACGATGAACACAGGAGAGTTGAAACGAACAGGAGTCCGGTAGTAATAGCAGATAGGAATCAGCTGAGTGCAGGCACGAGGAACACAGGAGAGTTGAAGTGGTCTGGAAACCACAATAGCAGTACACAGGAATCAGCAGGAGCTGAATACACGAGGAACACAGGAACACCTTTAGAGGCTCATGGGGAATGAGACTCCAAGATCAGGCAACCAGGTAATGATCACAGGTGGTTTAAATAGGGAGGGTTGCCTGATCATCAATCAATTAAAAGCAACAGGTACTGAAGGTTTCATAAGGGCTGCACATGCGCAGACCCTCAGGATGGCGGACGGCCACGGTTCCTGAACACAGGAGAAATGGCACTCACAGTCCGGTGAGTGACAGCAAGTATCTACCATTTGGGTCAATTATTGTTTCCTGTATGGTGTATTGAAGGTGTCTTGCCAATATGATCGCAACACCTCTAGATTTTGAGGTATGGGGGCGGATATACAATCACCTATCCAACCTGCTCGTAGGGTAAGGCCTTCTGAATCTTTCCAGTGCGTCTCTTGTAAAAATGCTGTATCTGTATGCAATCGTTTGAGGTGTGTTATTACTTTCTTACGTTTAATTGGGGTATTGAGGCCTCCTACATTCCATGATAACAAATTTAGCGTTTGTGGGGGTATAGGGGAAGGGGATTTAGAACCTAGAGACTGCATGACTTAACCCATCCCCTGTGGAGGATCAGAATGAAGGGTGCTGACCATGCGTCCCCGTAAACAGTGCTCAACATTTTGAATAACAGTTATCCTTGTGCTTAAATAATGTGAAACAAAAACAGTAAATTTGTACAATCTCAATACATTTTCAAACATTTTCCTAACCAAATCTAAACATGTTTGACCTCTGGAGAAGTTACCAGAGATCAAAATAAACTTTTTCATATGAGTTATAGTAACCTTAAACCACCGAGAGAGTTCACCTTTTTCCTTTTTATAATTCTGAGTAAACATCACGTTATCAAATCTATCTAACCACCTTTATATTTTGCACTTGTAATCAAATTTAATATTTGTACGACAGGCTATTTCTTCAGGGTGGTGTGCGGGGTAATGAGCGGGTATGAGCCGTATTACCAGAAGGCGAGGCGGTCATTTCGAAATGACGTTTGGCCGCAGCCGGATCTTCAAAGAATACAGGGCGGCCATTCTCTATTACCCATAGCTTTGCCGGGTAAAGAAGCGCAAAACGCTTATTATACGCTAAGAATTTACAAATTGAAGTGAATTCCTTGCGTTTTTGTGTGAGCATGACTGAGTAGTCCTGAAAGATTAAGATTTTATCTCTGTCTATGACCAATTCTTTTTTACGTCTATAAGCTATTAGAAGTTTTTCTTTTTCTGTGTAGTCTAGGAATCTGGCTATTACAGGTCAAAGACAACCACTTTGGCCCTCTCTCAATTGGCCCAAATGATGTGCCCTCTCAATACGATGGAAATCAATTTCATCCTGTATGCCAAAGCCCATGAAAATCTCTTGACTTAGGAACGAGACTAACTCAGAGCCCTTGATTGTTTCTGGAATGCCAATAAAGCGCAGATTGTTTCTCCTGCTACGATTCTCCAAGTCATCTAGCTTATCTTAGAATTGAGACATTTGTTGAGCTTGTTTTTCAGAGTTATTCTGTAGTTGTAAATTTGTGTCTTCGACGTCACTTGTGCGCTGCTCCAGAGTTTCAATTCTGGCTGTGTTTTCTGAAATCTTCAGAACAGCTGTGGACACGCTGGCCGCATGGAACGGCCAGCAGCCAATCGCAGCTCCCGGCCGCGAGCCAATCACGGCTCCCGGCTGGGATGACGTCATCGGCGGGCGACCCGCCGAGGGATATAGAAAGCGCCCACGTGGGTGCAGGAGGATTCGGTGGTCGGCAGAGTTGCTGAGAGCAAGACCTGCAGCGGCTAGGACAGGATCCAGCAGAGCAGCGGTAGAAGGAGCAGCAGGATCAGCAGCCACAACGCCAGCCGGAGTAGCAGCAGCAACAGACATCGCCAGCAGGAGTCCAGACAGAGAGCCCTTGTCAGTGCTACGAGCTAACCTGTCTGGGGAAGGTGGAGCAGCACAGAGCACAAAGGACCAGGGGAGCAGCGGTGAGTCCGGGCGGCCAGCAGTAGGAGGGCCAAAGAGGAGCTACGCTGACGTCGCGAGTAGAGGATCCAGACCAGGTAAGACCCCAGTGGGGACCACCTCTTCCGGGCCCACGCCCGCATTCTATCACTCCCTCTTCACCCGGGCAAAAGGCCTTCTCCCTCCGGGCATTAGGTCCGCCCTCCAACTAGGTAACCCTCAGTAGGGGTAGATAGCAAGCCGGGTGTCCCCATCAAGGCCCTAGGTCCCCTTAGGCATTCGGCCTTAAAAGGTGAAAGCCTGCCTTCCTTCCCTTTCCCCCCTTGCTCAGTACCCTCCGTTGGTAGAGTAGGGTAGGACCTTCCACGTGGTGTAACTGTTAGTTTGATATTGATATTGTATTGTTGTGTTGGGGGAATTGTACACTGCATTGATATTGTATTGTTGTGTTGGGGAATTGCACAGTGGTGTTCGGGAGTGCACGGTGAAGTATGTGGGGCCTCCGTCCGTGCACCGGCCCGTGGGTTGTAGGAGTGTGTTGTGTTCTTCCCGTAGGGGTCGGAAGGCGGTGTGCCGGGATTAATCGCTGGGTGGCGCTTGACTTGTCTCTTGGCCAGCTGAAAGAGGAACTTACCCGCGCACCAGTGTTGGCCTACGCCGACTTCAGCCAGCCGTTCATCCTGTACACCGATGGCAGCCACCAAGGGCTGGGAGCGGTACTGGCTCAGGTACAAGAGGGTAAGGAGCGCGTGATCGCCTATGCCAGCCGGACATTGCACGACTCAGAACGGAACCCCGCCAATTACAGCTCCTTCAAACTGGAGTTTCTGGCAGTCGTGTGGGCCATGATCGAAAAATTTGCAGAGTACTTGACAGCTGCGGAAGTGGAGGTGGTCACCGATAACAGTGCACTGGTGCACCTGGACTCGGCCAAATTAGGAGCCTTAGAACAACGGTGGCGAGCCCGATTAGCCAAGTTCTCTCATTGCTTCCGTTATCGCCCCGGCCGGAGTAACGGCAACGCCGACGCACTCTCCAGTTTACCAGTGACCACGGCAACGCACTCCAGAGACGAGGAAGAAGAAGAAGTGGAAATCCCAAACTTCACCCGGTTTCACAAAGTGATCTCAGAGACACCGCTAGACGCCAGAGTATGCACCACCCTCCTCACAAACCAGATGCCAGACTGGGCCAACGAACAACAAAGGGACCCCAGTGTATGCCAGGTGCTACAGTGGTGCCAGCAGGGACACTGGCCCTCGAAAGCAGAGAGGGAGCGACTGCCCGCGAGCGAGCAGAAACTCATGAGACCTTCCACGTGGTGTACCTGTTAGTTTGATATTGATATTGTATTGTTGTGTTGGGGAATTGTACACTGCATTGATATTGTATTGTTGTGTTGGGGAATTGCACTGTGGTGTTCGGGAGTGCACGGTGAAGTAGGTGGGGCCTCCGTCCGTGCACGGCCCGTGGGTTGTAGGAGTGTGTTGTGTTCTTCCCGTAGGGGTCGGAAGGCGGTGTGCCGGGATTAATCGCTGGGTGGCGCTTGACTTGTCTCTTGGCCGTGCGTACGGCCTGGAAGGGGCAATTGAGGCGAGTCTCGTACCACTCCAGGGAGACGGACTGCGTAGGGTTTCCCAAGCCGGTAAGTACTGTCTACCCCTTCCCTTCCCCCCTCCGTGTAGACTCGAAGTAGGACGGGCCCTTGGGTGGCGGTGTGGCACGACTCCTTCGCGGGCTAAGGGAGATCAGGATTTCCCTCAGCGCCTTGGGAGTAGTGTAACACAGCCCTTCTGAGTTCCGGGGGCGGTCAGGGCGTTCCGCGGTTCCACTGGGGCAGTGCAGCCCTGCCCCTGTGAGTTCCGGGGTCTATCACGGTCGTCCACGGCTCCATTGGGGTGTCTGGCCTGGGCTCCGGCAAGGTTGCCTGGCGGTCCCAGAGCAGACGGTGTCTCGGGGGGTAAGACGGAGTCCGCTCGCACGCCGGCAGGATACTGACGGTTCCGGGTGGGGACTGTGATACCCCGCGGCGCACTGTCGGCAGAGTGAGTCTTGTTCCTACGGTCGGGTCGCCCTCCCCAGTGGTGAGTAGGAAGTTCGGGCGAGAACGTTATCTACCCCGAACTCTTGTAGCCCGCGTGTCTTGGCCAGAATAAAATGGGGAGTCGCCAAGCGGGGCTGAGCAACCCTCGGTTCCGGGGCGACATTCCGGACAGCCTCTTCCTTCCCCCGTTGTATTCGTGCCTCTGTTTCTCTCACCTTACAGGGGACCGTGACCGTTGCCGAAGTCTCCACCCCTTGACAAGCCCCGCCCATAGCGACCCTCGGGATCAGGTAAGAACCTTTCCTCTCGTTTCAGGGGACTCTCCGAGGCTTTCCTCGGGAGTGCCGCCCTTTCATTTTGGCGTAGTCGGCAGGATCCCGACAGGTAACTATGGAACACGAGGGCGATAACACTGCCCAAGAGGATCGTCCGTCTGGAGGGGTGGCGAGCGAGGGAAGCCCGCCGATTCCTTCGGGAGACGCCACACGCGACTTGGAACAAGTATGAGAGTCGGCGGAGCGATCCAGAGTTGTAGCGATAGGGGCAGCTTTCTCCCACGTACCGAAGTTCGATGGTGAAAATATAACGTTTGCCGACTGGGAGGGGCAACTACGAATGGCCGTCCGGCTATATGGCGTGCCCCCAGATATGCAGGCGGAGGTGGCGGTGGAGGGGGATGCCCGCCAGGCCGCGCTTCTATGCGAGCCTGAGCAGCGGAAGACTTTGGCGGATGTTTTGAGGGTCTTGCGCGACGTGTACGGAGACGAGTCTACAATCGCGACCCTGCGCAAATGGTTCTTCACACGATTTCAGCGAGAGGATGAGACCGTCTCCAAATTCGCTATAGCCCTCCAAGGCCTGCTGGCAAATTTGAAGAAAAAGAATACTAAAGTATTGGGAGAAACAGATACCGTACTACGAGACCAATTTATCAACGGCCTACGTAGTGAGCACCTTAGAACCTAGAACCTATATGCAGGACCGATTGGAATTATTACCCAGCATGTCCTTCCATCAAGCACAAACCACGGCCATCAGCCGGGACGACAATACACGCGGCGGCTCGAGCACCGTTGCAGTGCAGCAGGCCCACTTCCCCATCCCAGTGACCGCCGCGCCATGGGAAGGATGCATCCGAGACCTGACGGACGTAATTCTACAGATGAAGGAAGACATGGGACGGATGCAGAAGCAGATCGAGGGAAGGCCGTCTGGCCGCGGAGGCAGAGAGTACACACGAAATGGACCGAGAGACGCCCCACGGCGATGTCCATTGGACGGGCCACGGTGTTGGCAATGTGGGCAAGTCGGACATCTGGCCCGGAATTGCCCCAACGATGCACCCAGGCCGGCTTTAAACTAGAAACCCTTGCGGTAATGGGACCTACCGCAGGGGAAGCCGACCCAGAGCGGCTGATTGTCAATTCGGCAGAATTGGTAGGAGAGTGTCCCGTAGTCGTGGCTCGCTTCCAGGGTCACAACCAACGGTGTCTATTAGATACCGGGTCCCAGGTCACCACCGTGACGGCAGCCTGTTTCCAAAAACACTATCAGCATCTGCAACAGGCCCAGAGGGGGGACTGGATTCATCTCACGGCCGCCAATAACTTACCCATCCCGGTGGTCGGGGTCGTGTGGATGGAGGTGGAACTCTACGGGCGGCCGTTGGGAAAACAGGGCATCGTGGTCATAGACAGTCCAGAGCTACAACATGGTCCCGTGATTCTGGGAATGAACATCCTCCGAGGATTGGATCATGTGCTGTGGTCCGAGAAGGGACCGGCTTACTGGAAGAAACTGGGGGTCCAACGGCTGGTACAACAGACACTACAGTGGGTGACCCACCGGAGAGGCCCAGCCATACCCAAAGGCCGCCCCGCTCCTCTTGGATCCATCCGCACTAACTACCGCCAGGCGGTGGTCGTTCCCCCTCAACAGGAACTCTTGTTGTGGATGAGAGTGGGGACCAAGCAGAGACTAGAAGGCCGGGAAGTGCTCCTCGAACCGGTAGTCTCGGGCGAGGCGGAGGAGGGCCACCAGAGGGCGCCCACGTGTCATTGTCCCCGGACCCACAGAGACCTTGGACCATGGTAGTCCAAGTAGCCCCTCCGGAACAACCCACCTCCACCTGGAACGGACGAATAATCCGCGAGAGCATGGATGTGTCGGAGGGCGACCTACCGCCGAACAAAATCCAACAACTGGAAGAGATGCTGTGGAGAAGACAACGGGTGTTC
Organism: Mixophyes fleayi; assembly: GCF_038048845.1. NCBI lineage: Eukaryota > Metazoa > Chordata > Amphibia > Anura > Limnodynastidae > Mixophyes > Mixophyes fleayi. The sequence goes on along the minus strand of NC_134404.1, from coordinate 156,455,376 downwards.
TTCCGACACGAGGATGATTTCGGGCTAACGGATCAAATGGAACACGAGATCCATACGGGCCCGGCCGTACCGCCAAATACCCCCGAAGCTGTACCAGGAGGTCAAGACCATGCTGCGTCAGATGTTGGACAAAGGGGTGGTGACCGAAAGCCGGAGTTCCTGGGCAGCACCGATCGTCCTTGTGTGGAAGAAAGATGGCACCGTCCTGTTCTGTGTGGACTATTGGAAGCTTAATCACTGCACCGTGCGGGATGCATACCCATTACCACGCATTGAGGAATCTCTCACAGTGCTGGGACAGGCCAAATACTTTTCTACGCTAGACCTGGCGAGTGGCTATTGGCAGGTACCCGTAGCCGAAAAAGACCGGGCTATTCAAATTTCGCCGAATGCCGTTTGGAGTGACCAACGCATCAGCCACCTTCCAGCGACTCATGGAGCGCTGCCTCGGGGATCTGAATTTTGAAGCCCTGTTAATCTACCTGGACGACATCATCGTATTCGCACCCACCATGGAGGAACACTTAGCCCACCTAGACCTGGTGTTTCAACGGTTGAAACGGTTTGGGCTGAAGCTCAAGCCTAGGAAGTGCCATCTGCTGAAGGATCAGCTGGAATACCTGGGCCATGTGGTGTCGCGGGACGGAGTGCGCTCCACCCAGGACAAGGTATCCGCCGTGACCAATTGGCTGACCCCTAAGACCATCACGGAGCTTCGGGCGTTTCTGGGCCTCGTCGGGTATTACCGCCGGTTCATCAAAGGATTCTCAAAAATAGCCGGGCCATTGTTTGACTTGCTTTGAGGGAGCCCCGTGGGAGCCAAGTCCTGGGTGGAGACGTGGGAAACCCCCCACGAGGCTGCTTTCGTCCAGCTGAAAGAGGAACTTACCCGCGCACCAGTGTTGGCCTACGCCGACTTCAGCCAGCCGTTCATCCTGTACACCGATGGCAGCCACCAAGGGCTGGGAGCGGTACTGGCTCAGGTACAAGAGGGTAAGGAGCGCGTGATCGCCTATGCCAGCCGGACATTGCACGACTCAGAACGGAACCCCGCCAATTACAGCTCCTTCAAACTGGAGTTTCTGGCAGTCGTGTGGGCCATGATCGAAAAATTTGCAGAGTACTTGACAGCTGCGGAAGTGGAGGTGGTCACCGATAACAGTGCACTGGTGCACCTGGACTCGGCCAAATTAGGAGCCTTAGAACAACGGTGGCGAGCCCGATTAGCCAAGTTCTCTCATTGCTTCCGTTATCGCCCCGGCCGGAGTAACGGCAACGCCGACGCACTCTCCAGTTTACCAGTGACCACGGCAACGCACTCCAGAGACGAGGAAGAAGAAGAAGTGGAAATCCCAAACTTCACCCGGTTTCACAAAGTGATCTCAGAGACACCGCTAGACGCCAGAGTATGCACCACCCTCCTCACAAACCAGATGCCAGACTGGGCCAACGAACAACAAAGGGACCCCAGTGTATGCCAGGTGCTACAGTGGTGCCAGCAGGGACACTGGCCCTCGAAAGCAGAGAGGGAGCGACTGCCCGCGAGCGAGCAGAAACTCATGAGACCTTCCACGTGGTGTACCTGTTAGTTTGATATTGATATTGTATTGTTGTGTTGGGGAATTGTACACTGCATTGATATTGTATTGTTGTGTTGGGGAATTGCACTGTGGTGTTCGGGAGTGCACGGTGAAGTAGGTGGGGCCTCCGTCCGTGCACGGCCCGTGGGTTGTAGGAGTGTGTTGTGTTCTTCCCGTAGGGGTCGGAAGGCGGTGTGCCGGGATTAATCGCTGGGTGGCGCTTGACTTGTCTCTTGGCCGTGCGTACGGCCTGGAAGGGGCAATTGAGGCGAGTCTCGTACCACTCCAGGGAGACGGACTGCGTAGGGTTTCCCAAGCCGGTAAGTACTGTCTACCCCTTCCCTTCCCCCCTCCGTGTAGACTCGAAGTAGGACGGGCCCTTGGGTGGCGGTGTGGCACGACTCCTTCGCGGGCTAAGGGAGATCAGGATTTCCCTCAGCGCCTTGGGAGTAGTGTAACACAGCCCTTCTGAGTTCCGGGGGCGGTCAGGGCGTTCCGCGGTTCCACTGGGGCAGTGCAGCCCTGCCCCTGTGAGTTCCGGGGTCTATCACGGTCGTCCACGGCTCCATTGGGGTGTCTGGCCTGGGCTCCGGCAAGGTTGCCTGGCGGTCCCAGAGCAGACGGTGTCTCGGGGGGTAAGACGGAGTCCGCTCGCACGCCGGCAGGATACTGACGGTTCCGGGTGGGGACTGTGATACCCCGCGGCGCACTGTCGGCAGAGTGAGTCTTGTTCCTACGGTCGGGTCGCCCTCCCCAGTGGTGAGTAGGAAGTTCGGGCGAGAACGTTATCTACCCCGAACTCTTGTAGCCCGCGTGTCTTGGCCAGAATAAAATGGGGAGTCGCCAAGCGGGGCTGAGCAACCCTCGGTTCCGGGGCGACATTCCGGACAGCCTCTTCCTTCCCCCGTTGTATTCGTGCCTCTGTTTCTCTCACCTTACAGGGGACCGTGACCGTTGCCGAAGTCTCCACCCCTTGACAAGCCCCGCCCATAGCGACCCTCGGGATCAGGTAAGAACCTTTCCTCTCGTTTCAGGGGACTCTCCGAGGCTTTCCTCGGGAGTGCCGCCCTTTCATTTTGGCGTAGTCGGCAGGATCCCGACAGGTAACTATGGAACACGAGGGCGATAACACTGCCCAAGAGGATCGTCCGTCTGGAGGGGTGGCGAGCGAGGGAAGCCCGCCGATTCCTTCGGGAGACGCCACACGCGACTTGGAACAAGTATGAGAGTCGGCGGAGCGATCCAGAGTTGTAGCGATAGGGGCAGCTTTCTCCCACGTACCGAAGTTCGATGGTGAAAATATAACGTTTGCCGACTGGGAGGGGCAACTACGAATGGCCGTCCGGCTATATGGCGTGCCCCCAGATATGCAGGCGGAGGTGGCGGTGGAGGGGGATGCCCGCCAGGCCGCGCTTCTATGCGAGCCTGAGCAGCGGAAGACTTTGGCGGATGTTTTGAGGGTCTTGCGCGACGTGTACGGAGACGAGTCTACAATCGCGACCCTGCGCAAATGGTTCTTCACACGATTTCAGCGAGAGGATGAGACCGTCTCCAAATTCGCTATAGCCCTCCAAGGCCTGCTGGCAAATTTGAAGAAAAAGAATACTAAAGTATTGGGAGAAACAGATACCGTACTACGAGACCAATTTATCAATGGCCTACGTAGTGAGCACCTTAGAACCTAGAACCTATATGCAGGACCGATTGCCTGGCGGTCCCAGAGCAGACGGTGTCTCGGGGGTAAGACGGAGTCCGCTCGCACGCCGGCAGGATACTGACGGTTCCGGGTGGGGACTGTGATACCCTGCTGCGCACTGCCGGCAGAGTGAGTCTTGTTCCTACGGTTGGGTGGCCCTCCCCAGTGGTGAGTAGGGAGTTCGGGCGAGAACGTTCTCTACCCCGAACTCTTGTAGCCCGCGTGGCTTGGCCAGAATAAAATGGGGAGTCGCCAAGCGGGGCTGAGCAACCCTCGGACAGCCCCTTCCTTCCCCCGTTGTATTCGTGCCTCTGTTTCTCTCACCTTACAGGGGACCGTGACCGTCGCCGAAGTCTCCACCCCTTGACGGGCCCCACCCATAGCGACCCTCGGGATCAGGTGAGAACCTTTCCTCTCATTTCTGGGGACTCTCCGAGGCGTTCCTCGGGAGACCCGCCCTCACACAGCAGCATCAAGCGAGGCCTGAAGTGATTCAAACTTTTTGTCAATAATTGGGAGTAAAATATTTAATATTATCTGGGCCGTTTCAGACCCCGGCTCCCCAGCTGGTATTTGTGAGGGTAGCTGGTCGCCTTCTCCCAAGTCCCCCGACAAGAGGAGCGAGGAAGAAGGGGAGGCCACCCTATCAGCAATTGACTTGCCTCGACCTGATTTTGCTTGATCAGGTTTTGTGTACGCACGTTTTGACGTGGATTTGTTACAATAATTTTCCATATCTAGAATATGACTGCTATTCTGGGTTGTTTTTTTTGTTTTTTTCTTTTAACAACACTGGTATATGGTCAAATCAAGCTCGGAGGAAAAGAAGTGAATCAAAAAGAAAGGATGTTATGAAAACATTTCTATTATGAACTCTCTCTAAGGTAAGTATAGACCATGAAATACATTTTATCACTGGTTCTGCTGTTTCACCCTATTGTCTTGAATTTAATAATTTTGGAAGTATGTAGGAGCTTTTCACCACTAGATGACAGCATAGACTTTAGTATGCAATGTGAATGCTTGGATTGTCAGTTTTTAAAGCTATTTCACAGATTTTCTTATCACTGAGTAATCACTGTTGCAACAGCTAACCATGCAATAGTTAGGAGAATGATATGTTCAAGAATCTCACACTCTATTCGGTAATTGAGACTATAGGATTATCCCATTAATGCATATAAAGTTTGCTTATATATGGGTAATTTTGGAAAATATACACAAATTTGTTTTTCTCTACTCACATATCTAACATCATCTGAATCGTATTATGAGAAAGGCAAAATTTATACTTTAAAGAATACAACCTGCTGTTTCTCTGTATAGATCGCTCTAGGAGATCCTGTATAGCTGAGTGTGAAAAGTCAGTTTTGTCCAAGTCAGATGTGATACAGAGGGGAAATATAAAGTGTTTGGGGTCTCCCACTCTTATCCTACGATCACCTTTCTCCAAATGCTTATGCGCCAGAGAGTGTTATGAAGCTCAAGGTGGATTGCTCTTTGATGATTTAGATACTCCTTTTCTCCCTCTTGCCCCCGTTCCCATGTATTGTAGGGGACAGAGTATCTCCGGCAATAACACCTTCCTTGCGTCGATATCTCCCACTGCTCCAAATCAGCTCTTTCCAGGGAGCCCCTTCTCGATCTTTACTGCCAGATCAGGACCCTCCAGCACAGCCGCCGGGTGTTCACATGGAGCCGTGCTCCGGCCAGTCAGCACTTCCTTCTGCTGGGCTCTTCTGGAAACCTCTGTTCGCTTCTGTCACCTCACCTCTCCTGTTGGAAATTATCCTTTTTCGGGCAGGTTTTTACAGGTAGGTAATCGTCCTTCAATTTTCAGTTTTCGCGCACTATTGAAACACCAGACTATCACCTCTCTCTGTCGAGGGGATCAGGAGGATAATCTCAGCCTCCGCGATCACATTAGCAGGGAAGAGTTCCTCAGGCGCGGATTGCCGGTACTGGTATTCACCGTCGGCAAGGTCCCCACTAGGATCCAGTCCTCCAATACGGTTTCAAGTTGGCAAAATGGCCTCCAGTCACTTCGCCTCTCCTAATTCGGCTGCTATCGATCAGCTCCACGCGTTCACCTCGGACCCCACAATCAATCCACTTAAGGGGGGTTTGTAGGAGTAATCTCCGTTCAGGTGATGTTCAGAAAGGCAGGACAGAGTAAATGGTCTTTTTTTAGAATATATCCGCCATGTGGCGGGAAGATTTGGCGTGGTTCCATTTCAGAACCGGACTCCGGGGATATGTCACAAATTGACTCGGTAGTACTATGTGGATCTCGTCTGGTCTCCTGGGCTTGGTATTAGCCAAGTTCTGGTGACTTTGGGATATTTCAGACCCCTGATGTCGATGGATAGTTTAGGAGTTATACGGAGCAAAAGTAAAAAGCGGCCATTCCAGTTGACCCGCCCACCGGAAGTCCACAAAGGCGTTTTTAACGAGCACTGTGATTACAGAATTATCTGCCGGTGAGTACGCCGGCTCATTACGAGCACACAGGTGCGTTGAGAGAGGATGAGTGTGTTTGGTTTGAAAAGATATCTGGCATGTTTTCAAAGTGTAATCAAAGTAGGGTAAGTGTATTTTAAAAGTTTCACAGTGCATATACCAAGAATTGACGCCTCTAATAGTTCCTAGTGAAATAATTGACATTATCCCTAACAAAACATCCCAAAACGTGTCCTGAGAGAAGCTGATGGTCTGGATTTCATTCTATACAATTGAAATCCTTTTTAGACCACTTGAACATTGATGTAGCGGTTCGAGAATGCATCTTTGAAAACTAGAAACCTGAGTTCAATTCCTCCACAACACTCTTGTGTCTGTGGAATCACTAATAGTCTTTCTATATATGTATTGAGTTCCAAAGTGTCTCTGGTGTAAAAGTACGCTACCTTTAATTACAAACAGTCCAGCCGTGAAAAGGGGAATTTTATGGGTATTAATCTGAGTAGCGTTTAAAAGCAGTTGGGTTAACAAACAATAGCAAAGATGTGTTGACACAAGAGCCATTTTACATAGAGAATCAATATAATATATTTTGTGTTCCCAATTTTTTTTTATTTACAATACAATTTGCTTGAGCTCCATGTAAGATTTTGAAAGGGCTTATTCAGGATACTTGAATGTTTCAGCAAGTACCATAGCCATCCATTCCGGCTGCCGGAATGGTATTTACAATACCCTAAACATCCATTCCAGCAGCCGGAATGGCTTTCTCAGTGCATTACCCATCCATTCCGTCTGCCAGAATGGAGTGCTGAGAGCATTCCCCATCCGTTCCGGCTGCCGGAATGGTGTTTACAACATCCTAAACATCCATTCCGACAGCCGCAATGGTGTTTACAATACCCTAAATATCCATTCCGGCTGCCAGAATTGAGTGCTGAGTGCATTTCCCACCCATTCCGGGGGGGGACCTCATTTTTTTCGGCAGATCCTACTCTCTAGGGTATCCAGCCCAGCGCTGAACAGCCTGGGGTTGGTTAGTCATTATGGCAGGGGGACCCCTGCCGCGTCTCCCCCTGCTATAGTGCCTCCAACCCCGGATGGTTTGTCTAGTGCTGGTTCCGTAAAAATCGGGGGGACCCACTTAAATTTTTACCCCGATTTTCACGGAACCAGCAGTAGGCTGGCAGCCCTAGGGTTAAAAGTGAATAGAGGGGGGGACCCCACGGTTTTTTTTTTGTTTTTTTTTTAAATCACCACAAGAACCTGAGCACTTTTAAATTTCCCGCCCCCCAGCTCAGTGCAGTGAAGAAATTAACTGACGTCACTGAGGGGCGGGAGGTTTAAAACGGCTCTTTTACACAGCCGCTCTGGCATCGCTCTGAGGGATTAAACTATGAAATAAGAGCGGTGCCAGGGCTAAAAATGCTAGTGTGTCCGCCCCCACAGTCCAGAAAACCACAGCCATCCTCCCTCTACCCCCCAAATGTGGCTAATTTTTCCTGCTCACAGAATATTTTTTCTTAGCGAGAGGTCAGTCAGTCATGTTTGTGCTCTCAAGTGAAGCCACTTTCAGTACACCCAGGACAATCCATGTCTATCTGACATGCGCAACGTTATGAACTTTTCTGAAATCCCCTATTTTTAAAATGGGCATGTTTTACCAAATTGTAAGAAAACTGTCTCAAACTTGTGAACCCTCAAAGGCATTCCTCGGCCCTAATAGCTTTCTAACATAACTTACCGTGTGTCTTTAAACGCCCTGTACACCGAGTTACGGTCTCCCAAAAAAACCAGAAAAACGGCGACTTTTGCAAAACAAGAAGTGGAAAAAAATGGCGAGATTTTGAACTTTAGATTGTTCCTAAATTGTCATTTTTTATTCTTTTTTCTGAAATTTCCTATGCGACACTGGACAGTTCTCCATTCGCATGCCAAATTTCAGCTTAATAGCATTAATATGTTTTAAGATGTAGAGCCTCAAACACCATGCCCCCCTCTTACAGATTTCCAATGGCAGAATGTCGTTTTTTACATGTAACCTTAATATAAGGGCACCACTGTGACCCTTATAATTATATATATATATATATATATATATATATACATATATACACTCAAGTCCATAAATATTGGGACATCGACACAAGTCTCATATTTTGGGCTCTATACACCTGTCAGGCGCCGTCTCCGCACTGACACTTGGTGCAGGGAACGGACGCCTCCATCTTCTCAGCAACCACGTACCGTTGCCTAGCAGCGGGACGCTATCTCTGCTCACCTGTCTGCAGCCATTATGTGTTACCGCCAAAATCTCCCTAACCCTATCAGGAGGCACCTTAGGGCATATAAAGCAGCCTCTGACACATGTCTAGTGCCAGAGTATTTGGTCTTCAGCCTTGCTCCAGCGTTTGTTCCTGTGTTGCTGTTACTTGGATTCTGACCCGGCTTGTTCCTGACTTCTCCTTTGGTTCCTGATTCTGGCTTAGACTGATATTTGGTATTGACCCGGCTTCCTGACCATTCTCCTGCTTCTGATTTGGCTATATCCGTTCCTCTGGTTGTGGCTTGTTGACTACTCTTCCATCCTGCATCCTGGTGGGCTGTCACTGTTGCCTCAATTGTTACCAGCTGACTGATACTGAGGGCCGCGACCTGCGCGTCCCTTGCAGCAAAGTCCATACCTCCTTGCGGGGGTTCCTGGTGAAAACCAGGGGCCTGTTAGACTCCGCGCCTCAGTACTCAGTAGCGCCAACTGCTGGCAGGTATCATCATTTCCACAGAGTAATTCTGACAGTATACTCTGGCCATGTTAAATGCAGAAGGCGCCGGTGACCTCCTGCAGCACCTGACTCGCCGAGTTGACCAACAAGAGGTTAACCAGACTCAGCACCGGCAGTGCCTTCAGGGATTGGCTACACGCATGGATACCCTCCAGAGAACCCTGACTCCGCCCGGAGTATCTTTTGCTCCCATACCCCCCGCTGTCTGCTCTCCTGCTTCAGCTGTACCTAATCCTACTGGAGGGATTCGGTGGTGATCCGAGAAAATGCAGAGGGTTTCTCAACCAATGTGCTATCCAGTTCGAACTATCACCAGGAAATTTTTCTTCAGAACGGGCCAAGGTGGCATATTTTATTTCGCTACTCACGGATCAAGCCCTTGCCTGGGCCTCTCCTCTCTGGGAGCGTTATGACCCCCTGTTACAAAATTCATCTTCCTTCATACAAACCTTCAGAAAAGTATTCGATGAGCCTGGTCGAGTGGCTTCTGCAGCCTCCAGCATTCTAAAGCTAAGTCAGGGAAGCCTTCCCGTGGGTCAGTACACGGTTCAGTTCAGGACTCTCGCCTCAGAACTAAACTGGAATAATGAGGCCCTTGTAGCAACCTTCTGGCAGGGGCTGACAGATCCGATCAAAGACGAGTTGGTCTCCAGGGATTTACCAGCTATCCTAGATGATCTGATCTCCTTATGCAACAAGGTCGATATCCGTTTTCTGGAGCGTAATCAGGAACGTGAACAATCTCGCCGGGCTAGTCCACGCTTTGCTCCCACTTTTCAGAACCCACCAATTCTGCCTGAGGAGCCCATGCAGATTGGGCGTTCTCGCCTAACTGTGGAAGAACGGGAACGAAGGGTTAAAAACCATCTATGCCTCTACTGCGCTGACCCCTCTCACATTCTATCACAGTGTCCCAAGAGACCGGGAAACGCCAGATCCTAGTCGGTGCCGGGAAGGCCGGTCTAGGGCTGAGTACATCTTCCCCCAATTCTCCAGACAAAACTGACTTTTTGATGCCCGTCATCATCCATGCTTCCCAGGGTCCGGTCTCCCTTCAGGCCTTTGTGGATTCGGGGGCAGCTGGAAACTTTATTTCTGCATCCTTAGCAGCTAACCTTCATCTACACCTGGAATCATTATTGCAACCCTTGGTTCTGACAGCGGTGGATGGTAACAGAGTGGCCAATGGATCTATCTCTCAGGCCACCCGGCCGATCCGTCTGCAAGTTGGTCTCCTCCATTTTGAATGGATCTCATTTCTAGTCCTTCCACAGACTGTTAATCCAGTAATATTAGGACTACCCTGGTTAAGGGACCATTCACCCCAATTTGATTGGCAACATGCTCAAGTTACTTCCTGGGGTCCGCTCTGCGCTGATCGATGCCTCAAAACCCTGCCTATTAGGTGTCACGCTCTCACACCCAGTCTTGGGTTGCCATCTGAATACGCTGCCTTCATGGATGTGTTCAGTAAAACTGCCGCTGAGACGCTTCCACCCCACCGTCCTTGTGATTGTTCCATTGAACTTATTCCTGGAGAGAAGATTCCTCGTGGTAGAACATACTCTCTTTCCCTTCCAGAGACTCGAGCCATGACCGAGTATGTATCTGAAAACCTCGAACGAGGATTTATTAGAAAATCTTCCTCACCTGCCGGTGCAGGATTTTTTTTTGTAAAGAAGAAGGATGGTTCTCTAAGACCATGCATCGACTACAGACTGCTCAATGCCATTACCGTGAAGAACAGGTACCCCATACCCTGGTTTCCGAGTTATTCGATCGGATCAAAGGTGCCACGATTTTCACCAAACTAGACCTCAGGGGCGCCTATAATTTGATTAGGATTCGTGAGGGTGATGAATGGAAGACTGCTTTTAACACTTGGGATGGCCACTATTAATACCTGGTGATGACTTTTGGCCTTTGCAATGCCCCAGCGGTCTTCCAGGAGTTCATTAATGACATCTTCCGAGACCTACTCTATCTCTCAGTCGTTGTCTATCTGGATGAAATACTTATATTCTCCAGGGACTTAGAATCCCATCGAGGTCATGTCAAGGAGGTTCTCTCTCGACTACGTTCCAACCACCTTTACTGCAAGCTGGAGAAGTGTGTCTTTGAAGCATCTCAGGTCCACTTCCTGGGATATATTGTGTCCGGTGCTGGTCTTTCCATGGATCCTGGGAAAGTGGCTGCCATTCTCAATTGGCCACAACCATTGGGTCTCAAGGCTATCCAACGTTTTATTGGCTTCGCCAATTATTATCGGCACTTTATCCAGGACTTCTCGACTCTCATCTCTCCCATTACTGCTCTCACCCGCAAGGGAGCAGCAAAATCATGGTCTGCCGAAGCCCTCAGTGCCTTTCAGTCATTAAAGAGGGCATTCTCCTCGGCCCCTATTTTGCTACAACCTGATTTGTGTCGGCCGTTCTTTTTTGAAGTTGATGCATCCTCCATTGGCATAGAAGCCATTCTTTCACAGAAAGATTCTGATGGAAAGTTTCATCCCTGTGGTTTCTGCTCCAGAAGATTTTCCCCCAGTGAATTAAACTACGGTATCGGGGATAAAGAATTATTGGCCATCAAAACAGCCCTAGAGGAGTGGAGACATTTGCTTGAGGGGGCTGAGCATCCTGTTACTGTCTACACGGACCACAAGAACTTAACGTACTTGCAAACATCTCAGTGTCTGAACCCACATCAGGCCCCCTGGTCCTTGTTTTTTGCCCGTTTTAATCTCATTTTGACCTTTCGACCTGGGGTTAAGAATATCAGGGCAGATGCTCTCTTCCGGTCATTTGATGATAGAGATCTTCAACCCGCCCCCACCCCCAGAACCATCTTGGACCCTACTATCATTCTGGCCCTCACCAGAACCTCAACCAAGGTTCCTCCTCCGGGTCGCTCCTTTCTCACTTCCAGGCTTCGGCCTAAGGCTCTTAAGGTGGCCATTGATTCTCTGTTTGCCGGGCATGCGGGTGTCAAGAAGACCTTCTCGTTGATTTCTAGGCATTATTGGTGGCCCTCTATCCGGGCGGACGTTAAGGCCTATGTTGCCGCTTGTGGAATCTGTGCCAGACACAAGAAACCTAGGCAGTCTCCTGCAGGACCCTTGGTACCACTTCCTATTCCAGAGAGACCATGAACTAGTATTTCTATGAATTTCGTCACCGATTTACCAGCTAGCCATGGATTGAATACTATCTGGGTGATAGTGGATACATTTTCCAAGTTGGCACATTTCATACCTCTCAAGGGACTTCCTTCGGCTTCTATCCTTGCTAACATCTTCATCAAGGAGATTTTCCGTCTTCACGGCTGTCCCCAGGATATTATCTCGGATAGTGGAGTACAGTTCGTGTCCAAGTTCTGGTGTTCATTCTGCAAAGAGTTGGGGGTCAATCTAAAGTTTTCCTCGGGGTACCACCCTCAAACCAACGGCCAAACGGAAAGGGTCAACCAAGACTTGGAACAATTTCTCAGGACCTACTCTTCGGGTAATCAGGCTGAATGAAGTCGTTTCTTGTGTTGGGCAGAATTTGCTCATAATAACCAGGTGCATGTATCTACTGGTTCGTCTCCATTTTTTCTTACCTATGGGTTTCACCCTCTCCTTCCTGAACTTTCCCAACCTGGTTCAGCGCTTCCGGCCGTGCAGAATCTCATTCAGGACTTTTCTCAAATATGGTCTCGGGCGTAGTCCAAATTATTGGAATCCTCCCAACGCTACAAAGCTAGCGCGGATTGTCGCCATAGACCAGTTCCCAGACTTCGAGTTGGGGACAAAGTGTGGTTATCCACAAGGAATTTAAGACTGCGAGTTCCCACCATGAAGCTCGCACCCCGTTATATCGGACCTTTTCAAATCACTCAAGTTATAAATCCCGTGACATTCAAACTCCTTCTTCTCCATCACTCAATATTCACAATGTGTTTCATATTGCTCTACCTAAACCCCTCGTTCTCAACAGATTTGTCAAAAGAACCCCACCCCCAGTAAAGACTGATCATGGGGAGGAATATGAGATCAGTCAGATTCTGGATTTCCGGATCTCCAGGGGTCGCCACCAATATCTTGTTGACTGGAAGGGTTATGGCCCAGAGGAGAGATCTTGGATCGATGTACAAGAGATACATGTCCCTCGCTTATTGGCCAAATTCAAGAAGGAGAGAGAGGCAACCTTGCAAGCCTTGAAAAAGAAGAAAGGGGAGAGTACTGTCAGGCGCCGTCTCCGCACTGACACTTGGTGCAGGAAACGGACGCCTTCATCTTCTCAGCAACCACGTCCCGTTGCCTAGCAGCGGGATGCTATCTCTGCTCACCTGTCTGCAGCCAGCATGTGTTACCGCCAAAATCTCCCTAACCCTATCAGGAGGCACCTTAGGACATATAAAGCAGCCTCTGACACATGTCTAGTGCCAGAGTATTTGGTCTTCAGCCTTGCTCCAGCGATTGTTCCTGTGTTGCTGTTACTTGGATTCTGACCCGGCTTGTTCCTGACTTCTCCTTTGGTTCCTGATTCTGGCTTAGACTGATATTTGGTATTGACCCGGCTTCCTGACCATTCTCCTTCTTCTGATTTGGCTATATCCGTTCCTCTGGTTGTGACCCGGCTTGTTGACTAATCTTCCATCCTGCATCCTGGTGGGCTGTCACCTCTGCCTCAATTGTTACCTTGCCAGCTGACTGGTACTGAGGGCCGCGACCTGCGCATCCCTTGCAGCAAAGTCCATATTGCGGTAGGAAGGCACTGCGTTCAGCGGCTGATTTGTGGGCGCACAGGTAGTTGGTCGTAGGTCATTGTCCCCTAGGTGGCACCAGTAACTCCTTTTTTGGTCCTTCGGTGAGGAGGGTCCCTGTCCGGCTCGGTGAGGGAGGGCAGAGTGAGTTTTAAAGGGGCAGTCACTCTGATGCCAACTCAGCGCTAGTGTTGAAGGGATTTGTTCCCTTGTGGTTGTGGACATATGGCGGTTTTCGCCAGTCCATTTGTGTTATAGTGTTACCAGCTTGAGAGCTGTTTCGCAGTGCCCTTTCTCCGCCACCATAGGTTTACTTAAAATTAAAACTCATAATAAAAGTTCTCGCAATATTTAAATAACTTATCCAAGTCTCCGTGTGTTTATTTGCATGCAAATGTTTAGAATTGTTAAGTTGTGATGTGAGGTTTATGGGGACATACACAGTGAGCCCTTTATGAATATGTGCATGCATGATCCGTCTAGCCGGTTCACACGTGCAGTGAAACTGAATGCAGTGGAACTGAAGTGATAACAACAATACATAAAAAAAATAAAAATATTGAACATTGAAAAAAATGCTTTGTTTAAAGAGTAAAGCTTTTTAGTGTTACATCATGTGAAGCAAGCAAAGCAAATATGTCTTCTTGAATAACACTATTTTACTTTTAAGTATAAAATACAATTTGAAAGTACCATTTCTATTCTAAGGCAATTTTAGGGTGGTTTTCACATTATTCATTTGTGTGCTTGTAGCAAGGTGCTTCTTCTTAGACATGACTCTCCTTAACTGTGATCTGGACAAACTGGTTTTTGCTGTACTATGTATATAGTTCACAGGGAGCGAAAATGTCTGCAGGATATTGCAGAGCATTTCTATATCCCAAGAATAACTCATTCAGATACTAGCATTATTATGAGAATGCGAGGGTTTGTTTAGAAGCTTAGAAATTTTACAGTGTTTTGATTTTAACTGTATATGTGTTTTGCAATTATCCCTTTTTAAGCGCTGACACTGAAAACATTTTCATTTTGTGATGCACTTTCACATGCATATAAATCATACTTGGCCAACATTTTGTGTCTCCCCTCTGAGAGATCCCGGAGAGGAGATCAAGTGGCAAGTAGGGAGGGGCATGGTCAGTAAGCAAGTATGTTGTAAATGTTCATTTGAAGCTACAATGGGAGGTGTCTTAAAAATCTGTAAGGCATTTCTGAAATTACCTGAGATTTTCACAGCTGTCAATGTATTATTGAGAGCCCATAATGCAGTTAATTTCAGATGATTCTAAATATTCTAAAAATTATGTAAGTAACAAATATAAAATTAGTGTGATGTCAGGAAATTTACTCGGTGTCATGAAAGCAGGTCCTTGTTGTGAGGGTCACAATGACAGAGGACATACAGGGTGACTGAAATGTATTACATCCCATTAGCCAAACTGAAAATACAAAACAAATTAACAATCCATAATTCAAGAGAATGAACCAAATGTTACATCAAACAATTCCAAGCACACATATTAAACTAAAATGAAAACTGCTACCCATTGGCACTAATTTCAGTGTGTCAGGCGCCGTCCCCGCACTTTCAAGAAGTGTCGAGGACAGGCACCTTCCTGCTCTGAGCAATCACGTCCCATTGCCTAGCAATGGGACGCGTCTGTATTACTGTCCAGCGGGCACCGGGGCACCCACAGTCCTCGCGTCTCCATTGCTAGGCAACGGGACGCTCTTATCGCCTTCCTGTTGGCGGTCAGCTGATTCTGACCGCTGATTCCTTGCCACCAATGAGGGAGCCCTACTATCTATTTAGAGGAGACTATGGCCCCATTCTGTAACCAGAATATCAAGGTCCTCTTTTGCTCAAGCAGCTTTGTCTGTATTCTGTATCCTGGCTCTACTTTTGGCTATTGACCCGGCTTGTCTTAGTCTGCTCCTGGAACTCCCTTTTGGCTTGTATTTTATCTTCTGGCTCAACCTCTGCACTCCTGACTCTGCCTTTGCCTGCTCCTTCGGTACTTATCTCATGCACGATTTTGACCCCTATTGCTCGACCTGTCTATATCTCTACCTCTCTGATGGCTACCTGGGAGGACCACAACCTGCATGTCTTTGCCACGAAGCCCACACCTCCTTGCAAAGGTCCGTGGTGAAGACCTGGGGCACGTTAGACTCTGCGCCTCCTAGACTACCTGCGCCAATACCAGAAGGTGGGTCTGATTCTCATGGCTAGCGTGACACAGTGCTTTTTGATCAAATTCGTAGAGCCCAAATATTTTCCAAGTTGGATCTTCGAGGGACCTATAAACTTATTAAAATCCGAAAGGGAGATGAGTGGAAGATGGCCTTCAACACCTGAGAAGGCCATTATGAATATCTAGTTATACCTTTCGTCTGTGCAATAATCCTCCTGTCTACCAGGGATTCGTTAACAACATTTGCCATGATGTACTCTACCACTCAGTGACCACTGCGGGCGTGTTAGACTCCACACCTCTTTGCTCAGTTGCAACAACTACTGGTATGCGGCTGTCATCAAATCCACTGTTAACGGGACAGATATGTTGTTTGATTTCCTATTCAGTTATTGGGGCCATTAATATATCTCTCATCTCTGAGTTTCTGCATTGCGCCTTCCTTAATGATTTTTATTCCTTTTTTGGAGTAGTCTACAGCAGGTTTAAATAATTATTCCTTATTAAAAAAAATCCAAGATGAAATTTTTTGAGGTTCTCCAATCCTTTATTGGGAATTTGAACTAATTGAAGCAATAATTTTAGAACAGATGTCTCTTCTAATAAGGTTAGTATATGGAGTTTTTATCCTTTCCACACAGACCTCCAAAAGATCTCTGTATGACAATAGAGCCTTGATTTTCAACATGATTATAATTAAACTAATAATAGATTGTTTTAGGTACAAGGATTGTTTTTGAGATTAGTGTTTATTACATGAGTTGATTATTGTCTCAATTCTGCCCATAACTGCCTGAGTATTAAGCTTTGCATTAATTCCCTAATAGTTCAATGGTGTAGTCCAACTAAAATTTCGTTAACACTAAGGGTGTGCACCGGGCACTTTTAGTGTTTTGGGTTTTGGGTTTTGGGTTCTGATTAGCTTGAGGTTTTGGGTTCTGATTTGTTTTGCCAAAACACCTGACGAAAGGTTTTGGTTCTGATTTCGGGTTTTGGGTTCTGATTTATATTTAAAAAAGCACTAAAATCCAGTTTTTTGTTTTTTTTCCACTCCTACGCTATTATAACCCTCAATAACATTCAATAACAATCATTTCCACTAATTTCCAGTCTATTCTGAACACCTCACACCTCACAATATTGTTTTTAGTCCAAAACGTTGCACCGAGGTAGCTTTCTGGACTGCGTAGTGGAGTGGGCCCGGTACCCAATTTGGTACCGGGGCAACAATACCTCCGCCTTCAAATGGTCTTAATTCCACTGCACAGCTGCCTGCTCCTACATCCTCTGCAGCATATACAGGGTGTAGTTCGAGCGCGTCAATTCCTCTTGTTTTTGACGATGACAGGTCATTTTCATTAATTTTGGATTTGGCCCCAACACTGAATGTAGTTGAAAATCCACAGCTTATAAATCTTATGTCAGGATTGACAGTGTTGACGTTTGATGTTGTTACGCTAATCATAATTTTGCCTTCACAGTTTTTCTTTTTCTTCTTTTCTCATGCTTTTCTGTTTTCTCCAACCCACCCCCACTTCCCTCCCCCACCCCATCTTATCCCTCCATTTGGTGGGCTACCCTGGGCTTTTCCGCTCGTCACTTTGGAGCGGGGGCGCAAAGGGATTTTCACCCGGGTTTCCCTGGGCATAAGTCCTGATTAGTATTGTGCAGCCGGGGTTTTTCCGGGTGTTGTTTACCTTCGCCTGGGTGGCCTGCTCCCCGTATGTGTCTCTCTTTCCTAACCCTCCCCTGTGGTCCAGTTTTTTCTACCATGCTATCTTTCTGGTGCTTTATGCTAAATCTGGCCTGTCTTCCAAATAAGGTGGTATGTCTGTAACACTGGTTTTCTGCTTCCAGGTGAGAGTGCTCCAACTAAGATGGTGTGGATTATCGGCCATTCCTTTGTTTTCTGGGCCGCTGGCCATCCCAGGTCTAATGTTATCCCGAATCATGAGGACGTCATAATAAGATGGTTGGGCAGAAGAGGCTTAGGCTGGTCCGATCTAGTTCCTTGGTTGGTTAGGCTTATTCAACATCAGGGCCCACCAAATATCCTAATAGTGCACGCGGGGGGAAACGATTTGGGAAAAGGAAAGTCACTAGACCTTATTATTAAGATTCGGGAAGACCTAAGGCGAATTCACGAGGCTTGGCCAGATATCCTCATTGGTTGGTCAGCATTAATTCCCCGGCTGGCATGGAGGACAAATATCCCCTTAAGAAAGATGACAGTTATGGTCAGGAAGGTTAACAGCACCATTCGGAAGGTAGTACGGTCCCTGGGAGGTATAATTATAGATCACCCGGGCTTGGGGGTGGAGTCACCTCAATTGTTTAGATGGGACGGCGTTCATCTAATGGAGGAGGGTATGGGTTTCTTTGTAGATAGGATTTGCGGGGGAGTTTCGGTGTGTTTCGTTTAGTTGGTGGCGGGCTGCGGCGTCTGTAGGGTGCAGCGGGATAGGAAGGCACTGCGTTCATCGGCTGATTTGTGGGCGCACAGGTAGTTGGTCGTAGGTCACTGTCCCCTAGGTGACACCAGTAACTCCTTTTTTGGTCCTTCGGTGAGGAGGGTCCCTGTCCGGCTCGGTGAGGGAGGGCAGCGTGAGTTTTAAAGGGGCAGTCACTCTGACACCAACTCAGCGCTAGTGTTGAAGGGATTTGTTCCCTTGTGGTTGTGGACGTACGGCGGTTTGCGCCAGTCCATTTGTGTTATAGTGTTACCAGCTTGAGAGCTGTTTCGCAGTGCCCTTTCTCCACCACCATAGGTTTAGTTAAAATTAAAACTCATAATAAAAGTTCTCGCAATATTTAAATAACTTATCCAAGTCTCTGTGTGTTTATTTGCATGCAAATGTTTAGAATTGTTAAGGGGTGATGTGAGGTTTATGGTGACATACACAGTGAGCCCTTTATGAATATGTGCATGCATGATCCGTCTAGCCGGTTCACACGTGCAGTGAAACTGAATGCAGTGGAACTGAAGTGATAACAACAATACATAAAAAAAATAAAAATATTGAACATTGAAAAAAATGCTTTGTTCAAAGAGTAAAGCTTTTTAGTGTTACATCATGTGAAGCAAGCAAAGCAAATATGTCTTCTTGAATAACACTATTTCACTTTTAAGTATAAAATACAATTTGAAAGTACCATTTCTATTCTAAGGCAATTTTAGGGTGGTTTTCACATTATTCATTTGTGTGCTTGTAGCAAGGTGCTTCTTCTTAGACATGACTCTCCTTAACTGTGATCTGGACAAACTGGTTTTTGCTGTACTATGTATATAGTTCACAGGGAGCGAAAATGTCTGCAGGATATTGCAGAGCATTTCTATATCCCAAGAATAACTCATTCAGACACTAACATTATTATGAGAATGCGAGGGTTTGTTTAGAAGCTTAGAAATTTTACAGTGTTTTGATTTTAACTGTATATGTGTTTTGCAATTATCCCTTTTTAAGCGCTGACACTGAAAACATTTTCATTTTGTGATGCACTTTCACATGCATATAAATCATACTTGGCCAACATTTTGTGTCTCCCCTCTGAGAGATCCCGGAGAGGAGATCAAGTGGCAAGTAGGGAGGGGCATGGTCACCGCAACCCCGTCCCTATCATGTAATGTCGCAAATCACTGCAATTTTTGTGGCAGGGTCGGGACATAAAATAGCGAATCACAGTATTAAGCACTGCCTTAATACTGGGTCTCTGCTCTTCCGGGAGTCAAGGAGAATTTAGGAGTCTCCTGGACATTCTGGGAGAGTAGGCAAATATGATGTAAATGTTCATTTGAAGCTACAATGGGAGGTGTCTTAAAAATCTGTAAGGCATTTCTGAAATTACCTGAGATTTTCACAACTGTCAATGTATTATTGAGAGCCCATAATGCAGTTAATTTCAGATGATTCTAAATATTCTAAAAATTATGTAAGTAACAAATATAAAATTAGTGTGATGTCAGGAAATTTACTCGGTGTCATGAAAGCAGGTCCTTGTTGTGAGGGTCACAATGACAGAGGACATACAGGGTGACTGAAATGTATTACATCCCACTAGCCAAACTGAAAATATAAAACAAATTAACAATCCATAATTCAAGAGAATGAACCAAATGTTACATCAAACAATTCCAAGCACACATATTAAACTAAAATGAAAACTGCTACCCATTGGCACTAATTTCAGTGTGTCAGGCGCCGTCCCCGCACTTTCAAGAAGTGTCGAGGACAGGCACCTTCCTGCTCTGAGCAATCACGTCCCATTGCCTAGCAATGGGACGCGTCTGTATTACTGTCCAGCCGGCGCCGGGGCACCCGCAGTCCTCGCGTCTCCATTGCTAGGCAACGGGACGCTCTTATCGCCTTCCTGTTGGCGGTCAGCTGATTCTGACCGCTGATTCCTTGCCACCAATGAGGGAGCCCTTCTATCTATTTAGAGGAGACTATGGACCCATTCTGGAGCCAGAATATCAAGGTCCTCTTTTGCTCAAGCAGCTTTGTCTGTATTCTGTATCCTGGCTCTACTTTTGGCTATTGACCCGGCTTGTCTTAGTCTGCTCCTGGAACTCCCTTTTGGCTTGTATTTTATCTTCTGGCTCAACCTCTGCACTCCTGACTCTGCCTTTGCCTGCTCCTTCGGTACTTATCTCCTGCACGATTTTGACCCCTATTGCTCGACCTGTCTATATCTCTACCTCTCTGATGGCTGCCTGGGAGGACCGCAACCTGCGTGTCTTTGCCACGAAGCCCACACCTCCTTGCAGGGGTCTGTGGTGAAGACCTGGGGCACTTTAGACTCTGCGCCTCCTAGACTAGCTGCGCCAATACCAGAAGGTGGGTCTGATTCTCATGGCTAGCGTGACACAGTGCTTTTTGATCAAATTCATAGAGCCCAAATATTTTCCAAGTTGGATCTTCGAGGGACCTATAAACTTATTAAAATCCGAAAGGGAGATGAGTGGAAGATGGCCTTCAACACCTGAGATGGCCATTATGAATATCTAGTTATACCTTTCGTCTGTGCAATAACCCTCCTGTCTACCAGGGATTCGTTAACAACATTTGCCATGATGTACTCTACCACTGTTAACGGGACAGATATGTTGTTTGATTTCCTGTTCAGTTATTGGGGCCATTAATATATCTCTCATCTCTGAGTTTCTGCATTGCGCCTTCCTTAAGGAATTTTATTCCTTTTTTGGAGTAGTCTACAGCAGGTTTAAATAATTATTCATAATTAAAAAAAATCCAAGATGAAGTTTTTTGAGGTTCTACAATCCTTTATTGGGAATTTGATCTAATTGAAGCAATACGTTTAGAACAGATGTCTCTTCTAATAAGGTTAGTATATGGAGTTTTTATCCTTTCCACACAGACCTCCAAAAGATCTCTGTATGACAATAGAGCCTTGATTTTCAACATGATTATAATTAAACTAATAATAGATTGTTTTAGGTACAAGGATTGTTTTTGAGATTAGTGTTTATTACATGAGTTGATTATTGTCTCAATTCTGCCCATAACTGCCTGAGTATTAAGCTTTGCATTAATTCCCTAATAGTTCAATGGTGTAGTCCAACTAAAATTTCGTTAACACTAAGGGTGTGCACCGGGCACTTTTAGTGTTTTGGGTTTTGGGTTTTGGGTTCTGATTAGCTTGAGGTTTTGGGTTCTGATTTGTTTTGCCAAAACACCTGACGAAAGGTTTTGGTTCTGATTTCGGGTTTTGGGTTCTGATTTATATTTAAAAAAGCACTAAAATCCAGTTTTTTGTTTTTTTTCCACTCCTACGCTATTATAACCCTCAATAACATTCAATAACAATCATTTCCACTAATTTCCAGTCTATTCTGAACACCTCACACCTCACAATATTGTTTTTAGTCCAAAACGTTGCACCGAGGTAGCTTTCTGGACTGCGTAGTGGAGTGGGCCCGGTACCCAATTTGGTACCGGGGCAACAATACCTCCGCCTTCAAATGGTCTTAATTCCACTGCACAGCTGCCTGCTCCTACATCCTCTGCAGCATATACAGGGTGTAGTTCGAGCGCGTCAATTCCTCTTGTTTTTGACGATGACAGGTCATTTTCATTAATTTTGGATTTGGCCCCAACACTGAATGTAGTTGAAAATCCACAGCTTATAAATCTTATGTCAGGATTGACAGTGTTGACGTTTGATGTTGTTACGCTAATCATAATTTTGCCTTCACAGTTTTTCTTTTTCTTCTTTTCTCATGCTTTTCTGTTTTCTCCAACCCACCCCCACTTCCCTCCCCCACCCCATCTTATCCCTCCATTTGGTGGGCTACCCTGGGCTTTTCCGCTCGTCACTTTGGAGCGGGGGCGCAAAGGGATTTTCACCCGGGTTTCCCTGGGCATAAGTCCTGATTAGTATTGTGCAGCCGGGGTTTTTCCGGGTGTTGTTTACCTTCGCCTGGGTGGCCTGCTCCCCGTATGTGTCTCTCTTTCCTAACCCTCCCCTGTGGTCCAGTTTTTTCTACCATGCTATCTTTCTGGTGCTTTATGCTAAATCTGGCCTGTCTTCCAAATAAGGTGGTATGTCTGTAACACTGGTTTTCTGCTTCCAGGTGAGAGTGCTCCAACTAAGATGGTGTGGATTATCGGCCATTCCTTTGTTTTCTGGGCCGCTGGCCATCCCAGGTCTAATGTTATCCCGAATCATGAGGACGTCATAATAAGATGGTTGGGCAGAAGAGGCTTAGGCTGGTCCGATCTAGTTCCTTGGTTGGTTAGGCTTATTCAACATCAGGGCCCACCAAATATCCTAATAGTGCACGCGGGGGGAAACGATTTGGGAAAAGGAAAGTCACTAGACCTTATTATTAAGATTCGGGAAGACCTAAGGCGAATTCACGAGGCTTGGCCAGATATCCTCATTGGTTGGTCAGCATTAATTCCCCGGCTGGCATGGAGGACAAATATCCCCTTAAGAAAGATGACAGTTATGGTCAGGAAGGTTAATAGCACCATTCGGAAGGTAGTACGGTCCCTGGGAGGTATAATTATAGATCACCCGGGCTTGGGGGTGGAGTCACCTCAATTGTTTAGATGGGACGGCGTTCATCTAATGGAGGAGGGTATGGGTTTCTTTGTAGATAGGATTTGCGGGGGAGTTTCGGTGTGTTTCGTTTAGTTGGTGGCGGGCTGCGGCGTCTGTAGGGTGCAGCGGGATAGGAAGGCACTGCGTTCATCGGCTGATTTGTGGGCGCACAGGTAGTTGGTCGTAGGTCACTGTCCCCTAGGTGACACCAGTAACTCCTTTTTTGGTCCTTCGGTGAGGAGGGTCCCTGTCCGGCTCGGTGAGGGAGGGCAGCGTGAGTTTTAAAGGGGCAGTCACTCTGACACCAACTCAGCGCTAGTGTTGAAGGGATTTGTTCCCTTGTGGTTGTGGACGTACGGCGGTTTGCGCCAGTCCATTTGTGTTATAGTGTTACCAGCTTGAGAGCTGTTTCGCAGTGCCCTTTCTCCACCACCATAGGTTTAGTTAAAATTAAAACTCATAATAAAAGTTCTCGCAATATTTAAATAACTTATCCAAGTCTCTGTGTGTTTATTTGCATGCAAATGTTTAGAATTGTTAAGGGGTGATGTGAGGTTTATGGTGACATACACAGTGAGCCCTTTATGAATATGTGCATGCATGATCCGTCTAGCCGGTTCACACGTGCAGTGAAACTGAATGCAGTGGAACTGAAGTGATAACAACAATACATAAAAAAAATAAAAATATTGAACATTGAAAAAAATGCTTTGTTCAAAGAGTAAAGCTTTTTAGTGTTACATCATGTGAAGCAAGCAAAGCAAATATGTCTTCTTGAATAACACTATTTCACTTTTAAGTATAAAATACAATTTGAAAGTACCATTTCTATTCTAAGGCAATTTTAGGGTGGTTTTCACATTATTCATTTGTGTGCTTGTAGCAAGGTGCTTCTTCTTAGACATGACTCTCCTTAACTGTGATCTGGACAAACTGGTTTTTGCTGTACTATGTATATAGTTCACAGGGAGCGAAAATGTCTGCAGGATATTGCAGAGCATTTCTATATCCCAAGAATAACTCATTCAGACACTAACATTATTATGAGAATGCGAGGGTTTGTTTAGAAGCTTAGAAATTTTACAGTGTTTTGATTTTAACTGTATATGTGTTTTGCAATTATCCCTTTTTAAGCGCTGACACTGAAAACATTTTCATTTTGTGATGCACTTTCACATGCATATAAATCATACTTGGCCAACATTTTGTGTCTCCCCTCTGAGAGATCCCGGAGAGGAGATCAAGTGGCAAGTAGGGAGGGGCATGGTCAGTAAGCAACCCCGTCCCTACCATGTAATGTCGCAAATCACTGCAATTTTTGTGGCAGGGTCGGGACATAAAATAGCGAATCACAGTATTAAGCACTGCCTTAATACTGGGTCTCTGCTCTTCCGGGAGTCAAGGAGAATTTAGGAGTCTCCTGGACATTCTGGGAGAGTAGGCAAATATGATGTAAATGTTCATTTGAAGCTACAATGGGAGGTGTCTTAAAAATCTGTAAGGCATTTCTGAAATTACCTGAGATTTTCACAGCTGTCAATGTATTATTGAGAGCCCATAATGCAGTTAATTTCAGATGATTCTAAATATTCTAAAAATTATGTAAGTAACAAATATAAAATTAGTGTGATGTCAGGAAATTTACCCGGTGTCATGAAAGCAGGTCCTTGTTGTGAGGGTCACAATGACAGAGGACATACAGGGTGACTGAAATGTATTACATCCCACTAGCCAAACTGAAAATACAAAACAAATTAACAATCCATAATTCAAGAGAATGAACCAAATGTTACATCAAACAATTCCAAGCACACACATTAAACTAAAATGAAAACTGCTACCCATTGGCACTAATTTCAGTGTGTCAGGCGCCGTCCCCGCACTTTCAAGAAGTGTCGAGGACAGGCACCTTCCTGCTCTGAGCAATCACGTCCCGTTGCCTAGCAATGGGACGCGTCTGTATTACTGTCCAGCCGGCGCCGGGGCACCCGCAGTCCTCGCGTCTCAATTGCTAGGCAACGGGACGCTCTTATCGCCTTCCTGTTGGCGGTCAGCTGATTCTGACCGCTGATTCCTTGCCACCAATGAGGGAGCCCTTCTATCTATTTAGAGGAGACTATGGACCCATTCTGGAGCCAGAATATCAAGGTCCTCTTTTGCTCAAGCAGCTTTGTCTGTATTCTGTATCCTGGCTCTACTTTTGGCTATTGACCCGGCTTGTCTTAGTCTGCTCCTGGAACTCCCTTTTGGCTTGTATTTTATCTTCTGGCTCAACCTCTGCACTCCTGACTCTGCCTTTGCCTGCTCCTTCGGTACTTATCTCCTGCACGATTTTGACCCCTATTGCTCGACCTGTCTATATCTCTACCTCTCTGATGGCTGCCTGGGAGGACCGCAACCTGCGTGTCTTTGCCACGAAGCCCACACCTCCTTGCAGGGGTCCGTGGTGAAGACCTGGGGCACTTTAGACTCTGCGCCTCCTAGACTAGCTGCGCCAATACCAGAAGGTGGGTCTGATTCTCATGGCTAGCGTGACACAGTGCTTTTTGATCAAATTCATAGAGCCCAAATATTTTCCAAGTTGGATCTTCGAGGGACCTATAAACTTATTAAAATCCGAAAGGGAGATGAGTGGAAGATGGCCTTCAACACCTGAGATGGCCATTATGAATATCTAGTTATACCTTTCGTCTGTGCAATAACCCTCCTGTCTACCAGGGATTCGTTAACAACATTTGCCATGATGTACTCTACCACTGTTAACGGGACAGATATGTTGTTTGATTTCCTGTTCAGTTATTGGGGCCATTAATATATCTCTCATCTCTGAGTTTCTGCATTGCGCCTTCCTTAAGGAATTTTATTCCTTTTTTGGAGTAGTCTACAGCAGGTTTAAATAATTATTCATAATTAAAAAAAATCCAAGATGAAGTTTTTTGAGGTTCTACAATCCTTTATTGGGAATTTGATCTAATTGAAGCAATACGTTTAGAACAGATGTCTCTTCTAATAAGGTTAGTATATGGAGTTTTTATCCTTTCCACACAGACCTCCAAAAGATCTCTGTATGACAATAGAGCCTTGATTTTCAACATGATTATAATTAAACTAATAATAGATTGTTTTAGGTACAAGGATTGTTTTTGAGATTAGTGTTTATTACATGAGTTGATTATTGTCTCAATTCTGCCCATAACTGCCTGAGTATTAAGCTTTGCATTAATTCCCTAATAGTTCAATGGTGTAGTCCAACTAAAATTTCGTTAACACTAAGGGTGTGCACCGGGCACTTTTAGTGTTTTGGGTTTTGGGTTTTGGATTCTGATTAGCTTGAGGTTTTGGGTTCTGATTTGTTTTGCCAAAACACCTGACGAAAGGTTTTGGATCTGATTTCGGGTTTTGGGTTCTGATTTATATTTAAAAAAGTGAAAAAAGCACTAAAATCCAGTTTTTTGGTTTTTTTCCACTCCTACGCTATTATTACCATCAATAACATTCAATAACAATCATTTCCACTAATTTCCAGTCTATTCTGAACACCTCACACCTCACAATATTGTTTTTAGTCCAAAACGTTGCACCGAGGTAGCTTTCTGGACTGCGTAGTGGAGTGGGCCCGGTACCCAATTTGGTACCGGGGCAACAATACCTCCGCCTTCAAATGGTCTTAATTCCACTGCACAGCTGCCTGCTCCTAAATCCTCTGCAGCATATACAGGGTGTAGTTCGAGCGCGTCAATACCTCTTGTTTTTGACGATGACAGGTCATTTTCATTAATTTTGGATTTGGCCCCAACACTGAATGTAGTTTAATATCTGATACGCATCTATCTGGACTAGGTAGTGGAGTGGCCCCGGTACCCAATTTGGTACCGGGGCCACAATACCTCCTCCAACTGGTCTAAATTCCACTGCACATATGGCTGCTCCTACATCCGCTGCAGCATATAGAGGGTGTAGTTCGAGCGCGTCACTACCTCTTGTTTTCGACGACCATGGTACATAGCATTCATTATTGAGATCCCATCAAGTATGTCAAAGACAGACAGCGTCGAAGTGTTATTTGTTGACTTTGGGAACTAAAAAACTGTCCCTGTTGCAAATCTTTGTGCAATGAAGAGTGACTTTTTCATTTAAAGGCTCAAGCTTTCAAGTGTAGTGTTGATAACCTCATTACACCAACAGGTAAAAATCCTTTTATTTGGGATAATGGAGTCACTAAGGAAATTGCCCATATGTAATGCCCGCACAATGTTACTGGCGTTGTCTGACACCACAAATCCCCAGGAGAGTCTAAGTGGGGTAAGCCATCAACCGTCTAAATCCCACTCCACTGATGGCGGACACCGGACGCACGTCTAACACCAACTAGAGATGGGCGGGTCCGGTTCTCCGAGAACCGAACCCACCCAAACTTTGGGTATCCGAGTACCGAGCTGAGCAGCTCGGTACTCTCCCCCCCATTCCGAATCCAAATCGAGGCCGAACGTCATTGTGACGTCGTCGGATCTCGGGGCTCGGTTCTCGCGATACTTCAACTTTATAAATACACGCCTCCACAGCAATCCATCGCCATTTGACAGAGGGAGAGAGCAGGGTGTAGTCATAGGCTAATTAGAGCAGGGACAGAGAATACAATATTGTTCTTGCAATTGCTCTAACCAAAATCGCTAGTGCAGAGAGGAAGATAGAGGTTTATTATTTTTTCTTCATATTTGGCACTCCCCAGCGCTTTTGGGGTGTCCCCCATAATTGTGCATAAATATTTCTGGCTGTCAAAAGTCATATCTGTCAGCAGTATCTACTAAATAATTTTTAGCACTCCTCAGTGCTTTTGGGGTGTCCTCCCTAATTGTGCATTAATATTTCTGGCTGTCAAAAGTCATATCTGTCAGCAGCATCTACTAAATAATTTTTAGCACTCCTCAGTGCTTTTGGGGTGTCCTCCCTAATTGTGCATTAATATTTCTGGCTGTCAAAAGTCATATTTGTCAGCAGTATCTACTAAATAATTTTTAGCACTCCTCAGTGCTTTTGGGGTGTCCTCCCTAATTGTGCATTAATATTTCTGGCTGTCAAAAGTCATATCTGTCAGCAGTATCTACTAAATAATTTTTAGCACTCCTCAGTGCTTTTGGGGTGTCCTCCCTAATTGTGCATTAATATTTCTGGCTGTCAAAAGTCATATCTGTCAGCAGTATCTACTAAATAATTTTTAGCACTCCTCAGTGCTTTTGGGGTGTCCTCCCTAATTGTGCATTAATATTTCTGGCTGTCAAAAGTCATATCTGTCAGCAGTATCTACTAAATAATTTTTAGCACTCCTCAGTGCTTTTGGGGTGTCCTCCCTAATTGTGCATTAATATTTCTGGCTGTCAAAAGTCATATCTGTCAGCAGTATCTACTAAATAATTTTTAGCACTCCTCAGTGCTTTTGGGGTGTCCTCCCTAATTGTGCATTAATATTTCTGGCTGTCAAAAGTCATATCTGTCAACAGTATCTACCAAATAATTTTTAGCGCTCCTCAGTGCTTTTGGGGTGTCCTCCCTAATTGTGCATTAATATTTCTGGCTGTCAAAAGTCATTTCTGTCAGCAGTATCTACTAAATAATTTTTAGCACACCTCAGTGCTTTTGGGGTGTCCTCCCTAATTGTGCATTAATATTTCTGGCTGTCAAAAGTCATATCTGTCAGCAGTATCTACTAAATAATTTTTAGCACTCCTCAGTGCTTTTGGGGTGTCCTCCCTAATTGTGCATTAATATTTCTGGCTGTCAAAAGTCATATCTGTCAGCAGTATCTACTAAATAATTTTTAGCACTCCTCAGTGCTTTTGGGGTGTCCTCCCTAATTGTGCATTAATATTTCTGGCTGTCAAAAGTCATATCTGTCAGCAGTATCTACTAAATAATTTTTAGCACTCCTCAGTGCTTTTGGGGTGTCCTCCCTAATTGTGCATTAATATTTCTGGCTGTCAAAAGTCATATCTGTCAGCAGTATCTACTAAATAATTTTTAGCACTCTTCAGTGCTTTTGGGGTGTCCTCCCTAATTGTGCATTAATATTTCTGGCTGTCAAAAGTCATAACTGTCAGCAGTATCTACTAAATAATTTTTAGCACTCCCCAGTGGTTTGCGCTCAGAATGGATTCAAAGCAGTCCACATATGATCTGAATGAGCAACCAGGTTCTGTCACCAGTCCTGATATTAGTGTTCCCAGTACGTCATCTGGCCAAGGCGATGTCAAACAACAGAGTGTTTTCAAATTAGTGCAAAAAACAAAAACCAAAAAAAAATTTACCGTATTGAAGCGAAAAAGAAGTGTAACTGAGCAAAAGTTAAGTGACGATAAAAAAAAAATTGCAAGCATGCCATTCTACACACGCAGTGGCAAAGAGAGAATGAGGCCTTCACCTTTGGCTATTAGTGGCAGATCCCAAAAAGTTACCCAGCCTACAATTGGTGCACAACTACTGTTACGCGTCAAAGCCAAGCTGCAAGATAACAGTGAGGCATTACAGGAGAATATTTGCTCTGATTCACAAATGACAACAATCCCTGTGGAGAGTCCATCCAACAGTGGGATGTCTAATCGTGAGCATTCTGCTGATGTGTGCCTTAATAGCCCGAGTGTAGCCGGTGATACCCAAATTGAGGATGCCACTTTGGAATTAGAAGAGGATGAGGGGGAGATTTGTGTAGGCGACGAGGGCGCTAATGAGGATGTTGATGAGGATGAGGTTGTTTGTGTAAGTCCTGCACCAGTGGCAGCAGTTCTGGCACGTGACAAGAAAAAGGCCATTGTCATGCCTGGGCATAAAACAAAAAAATCCACTTCTTATGTGTGGAATTATTTCTACCCAAATCCAGACAACAATTGTATAGCCATTTGTAGTGTATGTCAAGCCACAGTCAGTCGAGGGAGGGACCTTAACCATCTTGGAACCTCGTCTATGTTACGCCATTTAACGAGAGTTCATGGCA
Organism: Mixophyes fleayi; assembly: GCF_038048845.1. Taxonomy (NCBI): domain Eukaryota; kingdom Metazoa; phylum Chordata; class Amphibia; order Anura; family Limnodynastidae; genus Mixophyes; species Mixophyes fleayi. The sequence continues at coordinate 156,425,869 of NC_134404.1, read as the reverse complement.
AAGTGTTGGGAAAAGCTGAAAGTTCTTCCCAAAAGAATACAAGCACTCCCTCATCAGCTAAGACCCTCCGCTCACCGACATACCGACGGCTACAAAATACACCCACCACACCATCCTCATCAATATCCTCAGTAGCGCTCGGAGTTAGCCCGGCATCCCACTTAAGGCTGGATGACTCCGGCACTATTATTGATTCCTCTGAAGAAAGCGTTAGTCCTGCTGCTGCTGTTGCTGCTGCTGGGGGTGAATCGTCATCCCAGAGGCAGGTTAATAAAATGAGCAGTCCTACATTTCAGCAATTAACTGTGAAACAATCATTTGCGAGGGGAAGCAAATATGACAGCAGTCACCCAGTCGCCAAGCGAATCACAGACGCCATGGCTGCAATGTTAGTGTTAGATCTGCGTCCAATCTCCACAATAAACGCAGCTGGTTTTTCACAGTTAATTGAGGTTTTGTGTCCGCGTTACAGAATTCCATCGCGACACCATTTCTCCCGTAAAGCTATTCCACAACTATACCAAAAAGTGTGTAAAAATGTAGAGATTGCGCTGAAAAATGCCATTCTGCCCACTGTTCACTTAACCACAGATATGTGGACAAGTGGAAGTGGCCAAACCAAAGACTATATGACTGTGACAGCCCACTGGGTTGGTCATTCACCTTCACCAGCAGGAACAGCAGCAGCATGTACACCACTACGTAACATTTGTCACAGGCAGGCCACTCTTTGTATCACCGGCTTCACTAACAGGCATACGGCTGACAATTTGTTACGCAAACTGAAAGATGTGATTGATGCATGGCTTATACCACTCGGACTCTCCCCAGGGTATGTCATTTCAGATAACGCCAACAATATAGTGCGAGCATTACAGCTGGGTGATTTCCAACATATTCCCTGTTTTGCTCACACCATCAACTTGGTGGTGCAGAGCTTCCTACGAAATAACCGTGAGGTGCAGGAGATGCTTTCGGTGGCCCGTAAAATTTCAGGCCATTTCAGGCATTCAGCCACAGCATGTAGGAGATTACAGCAGCTCCAAGAGCAGTTTAACTTGCCCTGCCACCAACTTAAGCAAGAGGTGGTAACTCGGTGGAATTCCACCCTGTACATGCTTCAGAGGATGGAAGAACAGCGCAAAGCCATCCAAGCATATTGCACAAGTCATGACATTGGGAAAGGAGGGGGGATGTATTTCACTCTTGCACAGTGGGGAATCCTTTCAGTGCTGTGCAAGGTGCTGAAACCATTTGAAGTTGTGACATGTGAGGTCAGTGCAGACTCTGCTAGTTTGAGCCAAGTCATTCCTTTAATTAGACTATTGGAAAAGCAGCTTGAGAAAATGAAGGAGGAGCTGAAAGCAAGCAATTCAGCAAAGTATGTTGGCCTTGTCGATCAAGTACTTAATTCGCTTCACAATGATCCTCGAGTTATTAAGATCTTGAACTCGGATCAGTACGTTTTTGCCACTGTGCTTGATCCAAGGTTTAAAACCTACATTGAGTCTTTACTTGTAAATGAGCGAGATGTGAACTTTTGCAAGGAGCTATTGCTCAGCAAGTTGGCCACTGAACTGGGCCTCGGCTTGACGACGTGTCCTCCTTCACTTTCTCAAGCTGTTGCTCGTAAAAAAATAAATTTCCAAAAAAGAAGCAGGGAAGACACAGAGGGCAGACCAGAACAATTTAACATCTGGGCTGGTTTGAAGGATTTTTCAAAAAAATGTGTCACTTTGCCTATAACTCCATCCAATATGAGTATAAACATGCAAAGGATGGTGGAGGATTACTTTCAAGAGGTAGTTGATATGGAAATGTCAGACAGTCCCTTTCCTTACTGGGAAGAAAAGCAGGCCATTTGGAAACCCATGTACAAACTTGCTTTGCAATACCTAAGCTGCCCACCCTCCAGTGTGTACTCTGAACGAGTGTTAAGCACAGCAGGGAACTTAGTCAGTGATCGCCGTAGAAGGTTACTTCCCAAAAATGTGGAGAAAATGATGTTTATAAAAATGAACTACATCTTCCACGAGGAAGGCCTTCACCATCCAAGACATCCAAGCACTGACTGTTCTCTAATGGCGGATTCAAGCGGCGATGAATTGATAGTCTGTGATGATGACGTACACACTGATGAGGGTGAGGATTAAGCTGAAGATGATGCCGATAACATCTTTTTAAAACTTTCTATGTAAGTGTAGGGTGCAATCTACCCCCAAAGAGGAAAGGGACTTGTGGCATTTCCATATCACATACCATCTTGAAAGGCTGCTGTTAGGGCAATTTATCCTTAAGGGTAGGGTGTCATAGACAGAGTGACCCTAAACTGGCTTTGTCCATTTTTCATAATATTGTACAGTCTATAATGGCTGAATTTTTGGGTATTTTATACAAGTGGAGTGGGGCCTAGAGAGACAGAAACCAAACTGGCTTTTTCCATGTCAATTAATATTGTACAGTCTATAATGGCTGAATTTTTTGGTATTTTATACAAGTGGAGGGGGGCCTAGAGAGACAGAGTGACCCCAAACTGTCTTTCTCCATGTCAATTAATATTGTACAGTCTATAATGGCTGAATTTTTTAGTATTTTATACAAGTGGAGGGGGGCCTAGAGAGACAGAAACCAAACTGGCTTTCTCCATGTCAATTAATATTGTACAGTCTATAATGGCTGAATTTTTTGGTATTTTATACAAGTGGAGGGGGGCCTTGAGAGACAGAAACCAAACTGGCTTTTTCCATTTCTTTACATATTTAACTATAAGTGTAGGGTGTAATATACATTCAAAGACGATGGCTGCATTGCCAATATGCATAGATGGAGAGGAAGACAATCTGTTTTGTGTGTAGAATAGGCCTACCAACGAAGAATTAAACTGTTTTTTTGGATGATTTATTACCTCAACAATTAGATTACTTGTCTCTAAAACAGTTGGAGCACTAAATTGGGTTAATTTAGGCCCAAAAACATGGATTTTCCCAAAAAATAGCAAAACAAAACCAAACAAAACCAAAACCAAAACCAAAACACGCAATGGCGGTTTTGCAAAACCAAAACCAAAACCAAAACACGACGGTAATCCAGATCCAAAACCGAATCCAAAACCAAAACACGGGGGTCAGTGACCATCTCTAACACCAACATAGCTGTTAAGGCCGCAGTTATCCGCTTTGCCATAGGATGACTACTGTTGTACTTTGTGCTCATGGCAAACAACTGTTGGACGGTCACATAATGCCAAAAAAAGATTTGCAAGATGGAATTGTCCTTGAGCCCTCCCACCCACCCTTATGTTGTTGAAATAGGACATGCGCACTTTAACAAACCAATCATTTCAGCAAAAGGGCCTACCAAACTGTGGCTGAAATGATTGGTTTGTTTGGACCATCACAAAACGAGCTGGCAAAGAAAAAAAAAAGGTGCAAGATGGAATTGTCTTTGGATCCTCCCACCCACCATTATGTTGTTGAAATAGGACATGCACACTTTAACAAACCAATCATTTCAGCGACAGGGCCTACCAAACAACTGTGGCTGAAATGATTGGTTTGTTTGGGCCCCCACACCAAAAAAGCTATTCATCTCTCCCTGTACAAACTAAACAGGCTCTACTGAGGCAAGATGTCGTCCTCATCCTCATCCTCTGATTCCTCTCCCCCTTCAGTGTGTACTTCCTCATCCTCACACATTATCAATTCGTCCCCGCTGGACTCCACAACCACAGGTCTCTCTGTACTATCTGGAGGGCAGTGCTGTACTTGATTGAGGAATTGATAATTCATTTTTATGAACATCATATTTTCAACGTTCTGAGGAAGCAACCTCCTTCGCCGCTCACTGACCAGGTTTCCCGCTGCACTAAAAACTCTTTCCGAGTACACACTGGAGGGGGGACAACTCAGGTAAAATAGAGCCAGTTTGTCCAGGGGCTTCCAAACTGCCTTTTTTTCCTGCCAGTAACAATTTGGACTGTCTGACATGTCTATTTGGATGGTGTCAGCAAAATAATCCTCCACCATTTTTTTTATTGTGACAGCATCCAAGGCAGCGACAGTAGACATGTCTGCAATGGTTGGAAGGTCCTTCAGTCCGGACCATTATATGCAGCACAAGAGAGTGTACCCCTAAACCACACACACTTTGGGACTACAGAAAGAATGAACGTAGTAATAGAACTGCCAGTTCCTATTTTTTGGAACTACAGCAATAATGAACGTAGTAATAGAACTGGCAGTTCCTATTTTTTGGAACTCCAGAAATAATGAACGTAGTAATAGAAATTGCAGGTCCTCTATTTTGGGACTGCAAGAATATGTTGCTCTATAATATTTTTTAGACTTTTTCAATTATTTTTTTATATTTTTTTAAAAAATTTTGTTTTATATTTTTTGGAGATTTTTTTTACATTTTTTAAAAGATTTTTGGCTAATTAACAAATTGATATGGACTTATCAGAAACAAATACAGGACAAAAGCACCACTGGACCATTGCAGTACCTATTCTCTGGAACTGCTTAAAAATTAAACGTAGTAAATGTAATATAGATTGCAGTACCTAATCTCTGGAACTGCTTAAAGAATGAACGTAGTAAATGTAATATAGATTGCAGTACCTATTATCTGGAACTGCTTAAAAATTGAACGTAATATTAAATGTAATATAGATTGCAGTACCTATTCTCTGGAACTGCTTAAACAATGAACGTAGTAAATGTAATATAGATTGCAGTACCTATTCTCTGGAACTGCTTAAACAATGAACGTAGTAAATGTAATATAGATTGCAGTACCTATTCTTTAGAACTGCTTAAATATTTTTTTTTTTATTAATTTTTTATAATTTTTAAAATAAATTTTTTGGGGGAATTTTTAAGAGATTTTATTAATTATAAAATTTGTATGGACTTAGCACAACAAAGCACAACACACAACAAAGCACAGGACTAAAGCAACACTGGACTCAGCAGGACAGACACTGGCCAAAGCACCACTGGACTCACCAGGACAGAGCACAGGACAAAAGCACCACTGGACTCAGCAGGACAGAGCACAGGACAAAAGCACCACTGGACTCAGCAAGGACAGAGCACTGGACACAGGCATAAAGCACCACTGGACTCAGCAAGGACAGAGCACTGGACACAGGCATAAAGCACCACTGGACTCAGCAAGGACAGAGCACTGATCACGCAGGAACACCACTACCCTACACATCCTCCCTCTTCCCTGATGTCAGGTAAAATGAAGATGGCGGCCGCAAGGTGAGTATTTATGACATCCGAGTATAGCGAGATCCGACGCGAGACTTGGATGTGATAGCCTCGTTTCGGATTCCTTTGGCGGCCGGAAGTACCCAAACAATGCTCGGATCCCGTCGGATCCGCACTGTTCGGGTGAGCTCGGATTTCGGAAATCCGAGCCCGCTCATCCTTAGTTAACACGATTCTTGTATTATCAATTTGGTATTAAAGGCGTTTCTAGTAGTTTATATAATTGTAATGATTAAATCAACTTCCCCATCACTTTAGATTTTTAGGGGTCTATTTATGAATGAGCTGTGGTTACAATCATTATATATTGCTGCAAATCGCAGTGATGCATAATGCAGTACCGCTGCTATTTACTATGCTGGGGCCTCTTCCACAAAGTATTTTTACTGTTCACTGGCAGTCTAACACTGCTGGCAAATGGAGGAAGTGCTAAGGCTCTTTACCGCTTGTTAAATAGTCCTCTAATACTGACGTGTCTGTAACTTTCATCATGAGTCATTCATTTTCACCATGACTGCACACAGGCCTGCCATCCTGCAATACCAGAACAGGTGTTGTGGTGGTACAAATACTTGTTAAATAGGCTTTTCCATGCACAGTTGAAGCTATCGCCTCCAATTCCTACCACCAATGATAGTGGTGTTATTGCGCCTGATTCATTAAGGAAAGTTACGCAAAAACATTTTGTAAGTTTTCTTACTCAAGTGTTCTGGACAAAACCATGTTTCAGTGCAAATTAGTTTATTATTTTGCACATAAGGAAAATACTGTCTGTTTTTTCATGTAGCACATGAATACTTTAAAGCTTATTTGTACACTGAAATTTAAAGTTCATCTACGACATACTCTACCCCAACTTTAAATCTGCCATCACAATTTAAATTTACCTCCCCTCCAATGCAATATGGTTTTGCCTTACTTACTTTTGCTTAACTTTCCTTAATAAATCAGGCCCATCTTCACTAGTAGTACTTTAATGTGGTGAAATGAGAAAAAGCTTCTGCCTTCTGCTGCTATCGGATATCTGCACAGTCGTTTTTCAGGTAAGTCTGTCAATATTGCTGTCGCTTCATTATTAAATCGTTTTTTTATTGTAGGTCTTCTCGTGTCTGATTTATCGTCATTGTGGAGCCGTACCCAACCCGTGCCAGACACTGGGAAAAGCAGAGACTACATAAAACAGGGGCATACAAAGTAGACAGAACAAATCCTAACGTGAAAAAAAAGGCTTGGGAGAGTCCTGCTCATGAGAGAACGTACAATCTAATCTAATTTAAAGCAGCTTGAAGAAAAAAACAACAAAGAAAATAGAACAAAAAGATTTGTCTTTTACGGGTAACCAGAGTGACTTATGTTAAAAAACGAACTTTTTTCATGGGTTTGCAATTTTAAAATTTCCGATAGCCCATGTATTACTGAGCTAAATAATATATCTGAAATAACAGACATGTTAAATCTATCCTGCATGTCTTCTGATATCCTTAATCGAAACCAACCGTTGTTTATATTTAAATGATCTTGAAATGACTGATGTCTGGCTAGTTTCCAATGTACCATAAAGTCTCTGTACACCTTGCAAACAGGTGAATTCATAAGCAGGGTCAGGGCCATTGATGTTGCATCAATCTAACAAGTACTTTTTAATGCATTTTAGGGCAGCACGGTGGCTTAGTGGTTAGCACCTCTGCCTCACAGCTCTGGGTTTGATTCCTGACCATGGCCTTGTCTGTGTGGAATTTGTATGTTCTCCCTGTGTTTGCGTGAGTTTCCTTCCACACTTTAAAAACATACTAGTAGGTTAATTGGCTTCTATCAAATTGAAACTCTGTGTGTGTTAGGGAATTTAGACTGTAAGCTCAGATGGGGCAGGGACTGATGTGAATGAGTTCTCTGTACAGCGTTGCGGAATTAGTTGCGCTCTATAAATAGCTGCTGATGATGATGATTTTAATATTTTTTTTCTGTGTCATTATCATTTCAGTGTAATGTGTGTGCTTGGAATTGTTTGATGTAACATTTGCTTCATTCTCTTGAATTATGGATTGTCAATTTGTATTTTCAGTTTGGCTAGTGGGATGTAATACATTTCAGTCACCCTGTATGTCCTCTGTCATTGTGACCCTCACAACAAGGACCTGCTTTCATGACACCGAGTAAATTTCCTGACATCACACTAATTTTATATTTGTTACTTACATAATTTTTAGAATATTTAGAATCATCTGAAATTAACTGCATTATGGGCTCTCAATTATACATTGACAGCTGTGAAAATCTCAGGTAATTTCAGAAATGCCTTACAGATTTTTTAGACACCTCCCATTGTAGCTTCAAATGAACATTTACATCATATTTGCCTACTCTCCCAGAATGTCCAGGAGACTCCTAAATTCTCCTTGACTCCCGGAAGAGCAGAGACCCAGTATTAAGGCAGTGCTTAATACTGTGATTCGCTATCTTATGTCCCGACCCTGCCACAAAAATTGCAGCGATTTGCGACATTACATGGTAGGGACGGGGTTGCGGTGACCATGCCCCTCCCTACTTGCCACTTGATCTCCTCTCCGGGATCTCTCAGAGGGGAGACACAAAATGTTGGCCAAGTATGATTTATATGCATGTGAAAGTGCATCACAAAATGAAAATGTTTTCAGTCTCAGCGCTTAAAAAGGGATAATTGCAAAACACATATACAGTTAAAATCAAAACACTGTAAAATTTCTAAGCTTCTAAACAAACCCTCGCATTCTCATAATAATGCTAGTATCTGAATGAGTTATTCTTGGGATATAGAAATGCTCTGCAATATCCTGCAGACATTTTCGCTCCCTGTGAACTATATACATAGTACAGCAAAAACCAGTTTGTCCAGATCACAGTTAAGGAGAGTCATGTCTAAGAAGAAGCACCTTGTTACAAGCACACAAATGAATAATGTGAAAACCACCCTAAAATTGCCTTAGAATAGAAATGGTACTTTCAAATTGTATTTTATACTTAAAGTGAAATAGTGTTATGCAAGAAGACATATTTGCTTTGCTTGCTTCACATGATGTAACACTATCAGGCTTATCTGTGTGTATGCATCCCTGAGTAAGAATGAGCGTTTGGAGCTTTTCCAGACCCTGCTGCCCAGCTCGCAACCACCAGGGCGGTAGTGATGCCTGGGGATTTTAACAGTCCTATAGAGGAAGACGGAAGGAGTTCTAACAACAATGCTAAACTTGATGTTTCTTCCAGGTTGCTGCAGGAGATGGTAGCCGAAGCATCCTTGCGGGATGCAGTGGGATCCATGGGGGCCGGCTCTGTGAACTATACTTGGAGCCGCCCCGATGGCTCAGTGCGTTCCCAGATTGACTTTGTGTTTACCTCGAGATCGGTAAGACAGAACAGGCATGTCATGGTTCCCTGCTTCTTTTCTGACCATAGGGCCATTCTCTTTGAGGGGGTTCTGGGCCACAGTTTTCCTCCCGGCCCTGGCTCCTGGAAGTTGAACTGTGCTCTGCTGGAAAGCGAAGAGGTGTTGGTTGAGCTGAGGGATGCCTATGTAATGTAGAAAAATGACAAAATGTACTTTGATTGTATGTCTAACTGGTGGGAGTATGTCAAGTGCAAGTTTCAGCAGTTTCTTTCACGCTAAGGGCAGACAACAGGCATGTGAGAGGAAGAGAAACTTCAGGAGGCTTCAGCGTCAGCTGCAGTCCCTGCTGGATCTCCAACTTTGTGGCTGGGACGTGAAGGATGATCTGGCTGAGGCCAAGGAGGGCCTGAAAAGGCACTTCGAGGAGAAGTCCAGACGCATCATCTTCCGTTCCAAAGTGGAGAATCTGGACAAGGGTGAGAAATCTAACTCTTTCTTTTTCAGAAAACTCCACTCCAGCCACACGCCCCTGACTGAACTGTGGAACGAGACTGGCACACCCAGGAAGGGGAAAGAGGGCGTCATGGGAGTCATCACAGACTACTACAGCAACCTCTACTCCCCTAAGACTACAGACAACGATGCGGCTTAATCAATCCTGTCAGGTATCACTAACCCTATTGATCCTACAGGTAGAGCAGCCATGGACGCCCCCCTCACCTTGGGGGAGCTGCAGTCTGCGCTAAATCCTTTAGGCCGGGTAGGACCCCGGGCAGTGATGGCCTCCCAGGGGAGCTCTATGTAGCGCTGTGGGACCTCATTGGCCCGGACCTGCTAGAGCTGTATGAGGAGATGGTGGTGGAGGGCAGAATGCTTCCGACTCAGAGAGGGATTGATCACGATTTTGTATAAGCGCAAGGGAGAGAGATGCGACCTCAAAAATTGGAGGCCCATCTCCCTCCTGAACTTGGACTACAAGATTCTGGCCAAGGTACTAGCCAACAGGCTAAAGGTTGTCATTGGGCGAATTGTTCATCCTGACCAGGCTTGTGGCATTCCTGGTCACAGGATTGCAGACAGCCTTGCGCTGCTGAGGGACACGGTCCATTACATCAAAGATCGCCATGCACACGTGGCCCTGGTCAGTCTTTATCAGGAGAAGGCCTTTGATCGTGTTTCTCATGATTTTATGCGTAAGGTTTTGTGCAGGTTTGGATTGGGTGATATGTTTTATTCTTATGTTAACCTGATGTACCTTGACATTTACAGCTCGGTGTTGGTGAACAGCTGGAAGACTGACCCCTTTTCTGTCATGTCTGGGGTCAGACATGGCTGCCCTCTTTCACCTCTTCTTTTTGTTTGTTGTATAGAGCTCTTCGCGATGTGCATCAGGCGGAATCCAGAGATAAGAGGCATCACCGCACCGAGCCCAGACCGTCTATAGGCCAAGTGTTCGCTCTACATGGATGATGTCACTGTCTTCTGCGCTGATCATCGTTCGGTGGCAGCACTCGTCCAGACCTGTGAGAACTTCGGCCGAGCTTCAGGGGCAAAGGTCAACTGCGGGAAGTCAGAGGCGATGCTGTTTGGTCAGTGGCACCTGTCATACCCCGCTGGATTCCCCTTCACTATCAAGCCGGACTTCATCAAAATCCTTGGAGTTTGGTTTGGTGGAGAGGAGGCGAAGTGTTGGGAAGAGATTGGCGACTGTCAGACAAAAGATTGGACTGTGGAGCCTCAGAGACCTTACCATCAAAGGGAAAGCACTGGTGCTGCGCAACGAGATTCTTCCTGTTCTGCAGTACACGGCCCAAGCTTGGCCACCTCTTGCTGCCGTCTGTAAGACCATCACGATGACAGTCTTTCACATCATCTGGGGCTCCAAAATGGACAGAGTGAAGCGGTCAGTGATGTACAAGGAGCCCCACAAAGATGGGAAAGGGATCCTCGATATCCCCACCATGCTGCGGGTCTTCTTGGTTTGCAACTGCATCCGCAGGACACTCCTTGAAAAGAACATTTGCTCTGCTGGGAAGTCCATGTCTCGCTTTTTCCTCCTGCCTCTTTGGAGGAACCTTGGTTGGGACAAGTGGGACAGCTCCTTCCCTTAAAACTGGACTACACCTTGGTTTACCTGGATGTTGGACAATTTGTGAGGGAGCACCATCTGGAGGGACTTAAACCAGATTTGTGGAAGCCTAAAATTATCCACAAGATCATCAGAGCAAAGGACGTTATGAAGTCTGTTCCAGGGCTCCCTGTGGCTATGGTCAAACACGTCTGGGAGAATGTGGCCTCTAAAAGGCTGACTAATAGACATAAAGACATTGCATGGATGGCTATCCAGGGGGGTCTGCCTCTCAGGACATTCATGCACTCCCGGAACCTGTGCAGATATGTTCACTGCCCCTTTTGTATCACCAGAAGGGAGACTGCTCAGCATATTTTTTGGGACTGCCCCACTGCACAGGCACTGTTGGATACCCTGGAACATGAACTTAAAGAGAGTGTGCCCAGGACTTGCCTTTCAAACCATTCAGTATTTTATGGCTCATTTCCTGGGACCCACACCATTGGGTCAATCCAGGAGGCCTGGTGCCTTATGAACTGTTTTAAGGACCCTATGTGGCTTGGCAGGAATCGCCTCATCTTGAAGCGGGAGAAGATGACCATTCAGGACTGTCGACGGCTGATCCACAGCCTGCTAAGTGACTATAACACCCTTGACAGTCCTGAGGAAGAAGAAGACGACAATTGATTGTTATTGATTGTTGTCTCACTCTTCTCCTTCTCCCCATTGTGTCTTTTTTATCAATAAAATCTTTGGTTTGTGCTCCCCCTCCCTTACCCCCTCCAACCCATTTCCCTTTCACAGCTTGAAGTATTATTGAATGTCATATCTATTTATGCACCCTTCCCTTTGTGTCTGTCCTCAATAAAAACTTTTTGCTCGTGACTCCCCCTTACATCCAAGGTTTTTGTTGTAATGTGATATTGGTTAAAGTTTGAATGGTTAGTGCAGTACTTGATGTATATAGTGTAGGATGTTATGTCTTGTACTTTATGCCCTGTATTGTACTAAAATGTATGCATGATTATGTCTTACGGTGTACTGTGTACACTTGAATGAAACATATGACATGTGTTTTTTGTACTTTATACAAAATAAAGCTACTTTTTCAATAAAAAATAAAAAGTTGTGATGTTTTGTGCACTATACAAGGTACTTGTTATATAACATAAACATTGCAAAAATAAACTTCATATCATCTGTCTGCAGGGACAGAATAAAACACACAATGCTGTTTGACACATTATAAAACAACATTAGTATATCATTTTGACAAATATATTTTAGTGGCAGGGGCCCCACAAGTTTCTTACCCTGGGGCCCACACAAAATCTTAATCTGTCCCTACAAGACATGCCCAAAATGTTGCATACAGCTGTATATGTGCAGTTCCTAAAATCTACAGCACCATCTGGCAATGAAGAGGTTAGCAGGATTATTACTTTTAGTTTCATTTCTTTGCTTTCCCCTATGAGGGAGGAGTGTTGATTATAAAAGGAAGCACTTATCATTGTTGTAGCACTTGCACATCTGTCGGGAACAGATGAGAAATGGGAGACAGGCAGCAGAAAGGTGGACAAAAAGAGATGGCAAAAAGGCCAAAGCATCCCAAGGGATGTGAACGTCCTGTTGCTACACACAGTGACTCAAGCAATGATTTATGCTCAGCAGGAGAATGGAAATCAGATACACTTAGAAGAAATATGGCAACGTCGGAGGTTTATAGTAGATCTGTTGGTCAATCCAATGGTACGAAAGAGCAAGAGAAGTCAAGAAGAGCTAATCAGACCAAATATTATTCTGCACATTACACAGGTGTACAGAAGAACTGTCAGATAAAGCCTCACAGAGCAGAAACTGGAAGGAACACTTCAAGACACGGAGAGAAATTTAGTAGAACATTGAGCACACCTTCAGATAAGTTTCATCTGCCCGATATTAGTGATCAGTTCAGGTCCTTAAATTTAAAGACTCATGTCAGAGATGTGTGTCAACCAAGTAGCAGCAAACATGCAGACGGTCACTGCCTGGGAAAAACAAATGCAGAAAAAAGAAAAAAAACTGTCAAACTAAATGAGGAAAAGAAAAGTAACATTTCAAACAAAGACAAAGGAGGGATGAAAGAGGACACTGTAAAGGATAAGACAACTGTTAATTCCAAAGCTCCCAAGAAACTGAAGGATGTGGTGGAAAGATTGAAAATGAAGATGGCTGACATTTCAGTAGCTGCTGAGAAAGTTAAGAATGTAGTTGAAGCAATCCTCACGTCTGACCTTCTAAAAAGAGATATTCTTTTCAGTAACGTAAAGAGAATGCATACTGGGAGTTACTATGAAAAGCTTAAGGTAAGAAAACAATATATTGCTAAATATTGAGAAATATATGCACAATCAAGTTTATTTCAAAACTAGACCTGTTCACAAAACTATTATTACTTTAAATATATTTAAAGTAACCATTTGTAAATAAAAAGTCATCATGATGATGGAATAGTATAACAATAGTATAACAAGTATGGCAATGAGTGTGCTATGTAACACTCACTGAGAGTCATGTGTTTTCCTGTAGGCTTATATTGTAAGATGTATATAAAGTTTTATTTTTACCTGTTATATTATGTATCGAGGACCCACTGAGAACTGAAATGTTGATCATTGCTATAGTTTTCTATTTACTATTGTAATTGTGTCTATGTGCGGAGTATTAATGTTACCCCTGTACTTGCATTGTGTATATACATATATATATATATATATATATATATATATATATATATACATACACACACACACACAGTAGTCAAAGTGGACTGGTATATGGTGGTATGCCATACCAGTGCCGTAACTAGAAATTTTGGTGCCCTGGGCGAGACAAAAGTCGGTTAATCCGGTGTTACACATTTCTGTGCTCCTGAGGAAGTCTTGTGATCATCAAGACGAAACGCGTCGAGCCTTACTGTTGATCAGCTGTACCTGGTGAACTATATGTGAGTTCAGTATTACCTTGTTTATTAAATTTGTATTGCTCTTTACATTTGTATCCTCTTCCATTTACTACACCGCCGCTGGAAGGGTGTCCATTGCACGAGATACAGCTGCTTATAAAAAAAACATCTTCTGGCTATTATGCCCATATTTCTGGGTGTCCATTGTATGAGATACAGCTGCTTATAAAGAAAACATCTTCTGGCTATTATGCTAATATATTTCTGGTACGCATATGAATTATTGCCTACACATAAAGTGGTGTGTGTTTTCCTGGGCTACGTTGTTCTATATATATACCCTGGTGCATTTTGAACATTACACCCTTTGAATATTCTGTGGTGTTTCACGTGGTGCATTATCCTTTGCATTACAATATTATACTATGTTTGCCTTTCTCCACGCTCTTGGATTGTTCCTAAGTTGAGATCCAGTGTTACAGCTCTCAAAGAGGATCCACTCAAGTCTAGATCATACATCTCTACCTGACGGTACGCATATATATACATATTTTGTCCTTTGTTGTCCTGGTATAACACTATGAGGCGCCCCGCCTGTGCTTTGTTCTAGTGACTATTTTCTTCTGGATTGACCATCTGGATACAGGCTTATACGTGGCTGCCACTCACACATGAGTGAAGTGATTGTGGACTATTGATTATTATATCTGATACTATATAGTATTGTGAACTTCTATATATAATACTAACTGATGTGGTAGATAGCGCCAGAGTATATCAATTGTTGTGGTTATATATATATATATATATATATATATATATATATATATACACACACACACAGTGGTGGGATTGCAATAAATTAACAACCAGCTGTCTGCCCTAATGACCATTTAAAGTATGGTAAAAATATATAGCAATAGGTATTATAATATTTTATGCAGTTAATATGTGTAGGTTTATGGTATCATTGTCTCTCAAACAAACATTGCTGGGGGATATATATATATATATATATATATATATATATATATATATATATATATATAAATATATATATATATATATATATATCTCCAGGTCTGACATAATAATCAACGGTATATATTTTATATTCACTTTTTCCCCCCAAGTCTGATGAACTGAATTAGGTTTCAGCTTTTCAGGCCCTTAACCAAACACAACTATTCACAGATATGTTACTATTCCCAGGCTGTAAATAAGTGGTTCATTGAAGTTTGGCCATTTCCATTTAAAACCCATTTATAGTCATCCACCTGCAAATATCTTATCTTACATTAGTCCAGATTTTCAGTCCTTGTAGGCAAAATTTAATGAGAGAGAAAGAGAGAGAGAGGTTCCACTGACAGTAAGTTCGGCATCTGGAACGCAAGTGCCGAACTTACTGTCGGTGGAACACACATGTGTTACACTGCAGGAAAGACTTAAAGGCTGGAGCTTCAAACTCTTGTAAGTAAAAATCTCTCTTTCTCTCTCTTCAGCCCTTAAGCGGAACTGAAGGTATGGAGGCAATTAGCGGGCGGCTGCTGCGCCCCCTTGGCATTGCGCCCTGGGCAACGACACCGCCCGCACCACCCTCGTTACGGCACTGTGCCATACCACCACTTCACCACCTGCTTTGATTGTAAAGCTATCAATTTCAGCTTTGACCACACTAGATAGATAGATAGATAGATAGAGAGATAGATAGATAGATATAGACAGACAAATACATTTCTCTAAAAAAATTTAAAAAAGAGCACAGAAAAATATCATATTTCCATCCATATGCAAAGCAATATGCATATTGAGAAACATCCACCTTGGCATCAGCATCATATGCATCTGGTTTATGATAAGTCACCACCATCAGAGCAAAATATAAATATATTTATGCTCTATAGCAAGTGCAAAAGATATGCCTCCTAACAGGTCTACATGAGCCACAGTCGTGTGAATACGCCTTTAATGTACTCACCCAATGTCAGAACGCTCCTTACCTTGCCCATCCCTCTTTTAGAGGCAAAGACAGGCGGAAGTGTCAGGTACATGCTGGTCTGCATAGGAGCATTTGTGTTCCACTTGCTTTCTGAGCATGCGCAGAGCATTGTCAAGATGCAGTATGCAAACTGGTGTATGTCCCACTCTACATCAATCGTATATAATTAATCCTGCTTCAGGTCTGTGAAAACTAATTTTGGTTCCTTTTATGTTGATTAAAACATGGATGCCTGTCTAAGGGCATGAGTGAAAAAGTAATTTATAATATAATACTTATTAAGATGAGTATACAAGATAAATTAAGAAGATTCTGCTGCCCCTAAAACTTTGCCATTCTATGTGGCTTTTCTAGTCCTACATGTGTCCTGGCCCTTAACCAGCATTGCACATGGAAGTCAGAATGAGGTTAAATATTCAATTATAGTCCGTTATTTATTTAGTCATTTAATATTAACATATGATTATGAAATATGAAATGTCTATTCATATGACTACTCATCAGATACCTATTTCTTCTGCAGATTTCAAAGCCAAATGAATTTGACATCATGCTTGAAATCTCCTTCTCTGGCCGTCGAGTAATAGAGTTGACAAACGTTACTGGTGCTTTCTACACACTGGCTTATAAACAAAGAAAACCACCAGCTATGGCTGAATACCTAGATGGAGATGGGAACATTTTAGCCGTACAAATCTTATGTCAATTCAGAAAGCTTGTTAGTGACATAATTCGCCAGTCAGGTAAGTTCATGTAATGTGTGTAGATTTAAGCTTGTGCATTCAAAAAAGCATACAACACAATCAGTTGTGAAAACAAAACTAACACAACCAGGGAAGAAGGAACACCATGTCATACTTACCCAGTTTGAAAGTATCACGATATAGCTTACAGGGTTTGTGGAATCTTACACCCAGTATTGGAACATTTTGAGTGAAATCAAATATTTTCCTTTCTATGCTGGAGAGAGTCAATAGTGTCAATGTGTTAAAATACTTTACATAAGCATTATCAATAAAATATCATTTAGATAACTTCAAAAAACTTTTCGACCAGCAGCAAGAGCAATGTGGCTACATATTTGTCAGCCCCAAGTGGGGTACAGTAAGTGTTTCTAGTTTCAAACCCAAAATCCTGGAAGTTGCTGTTCAAAAACTCAAAATTGTAGACAAAAGTTATCTGAAGGCTCTGACTTTCTAAGACCATGGCATTCACATCACTCATGACACCTGACTCTGTTGGCCTGATAACGAGGTTCATTGATACATTTTAGGAATGAACATCATGGGTACAATGAAGTTCATTAAATCCCCACATGGGGTCTATACGCAAGTTGCCCCAATGAAAGCAGCATTCTCCAACTCTAGCCGATCAGAGTGAAGTAGCTTTGATTGTTTCCTTGAGAACAGGCCCCCTGGCCCATCGTTTGCATTTTGGCTCTGCTAGATTACAAGGGAAGAGGAAAGAATACAAGAAGATAAAGGAAAGAGATCCCTAAGGATTTAGGTGTACAACAAAGAGGAAAACAAGGTATTGATTGTCTTTAGTTAAAATATGGGAATCTTAGTAAAATGTGTGGGTTTTTTTAGTACTTTACTATGTATTACTGCAGGTCCAACAGGACCTGGCTGTCTGGACATTGTGGCACATGTAGTTCTATAAGCTCCATTACGGTCTGGAAGCCATAGCTATGCTGGCATGTTTTGTTCCAGCTACATTATTACCACAACACCTACCACCGAGGGGTGATGGAAAGAACCCCAGTGCTATCAGCATGGGGCTTGCTTATCCACATTTTATTTGTGGACCCGATCCCCTTAAGGAATTCACTTTTGCTGTGGGTTTCTCTATTATAGTAGTTCCAGCCAGGTGCTGGTTGCACCCCACACTTTTCATGCTAATGAGTTTGCTGTAATTAGCCAAAACTATATATAGTTATATAACTTTACACATTGGGAGAGAGGGGGGGGGTTGCTACAATGATTCATGTTCATGGTCAGTAAACTATTTATATTCTTATGCCAGGTATGAAAGTATATGTACAGAAGGAAGATCCTTTAAGTCCTGCAGTGACTCTTCTAATTGGAAAAAAGCCTGATGTTATATCAGTGGATCTGGTTCCTGCTCTTAAATTAGAACAGTCATGGCCTGCAAGTGATGGAATGAATATTGATGACTGGCTTGGCACTAAGGTGAAACAAACATATAAGAGAGATGCATTCTACATGGTAGCCAAACAAGCAAACTTGGGGAAGAAAAATAATATAGGTAAACATTTTGAGTAGTTTGACTGTCTGAGTATCCTACAATATAATGTATACATATATATATACAAGTTAACCCGTGCATGATACTCATGCATTCTAGTTAAATCAAGCTACTTAAGGTGTTAAAAAGGTTCTTGTCATGCATTTGGGCCATAGCCCAGGCCTCCTCAGGGGAAGAGCGTTACTTCCCGACGTAAGCGCCCTTTTTTAACGTGGTTTTGCCACATGTCACCTCATCATTCTTCTCCATCACCTCATCCTTCATTTTCATCGCCACATCTATCCAGATGTCTATCCAGACACAGGGATCTCTCTCAGCGGTCCTGAGTATCACACTCCTATCACTCTGTCACCCCCGGCAACCACCAACCACTCCCCACTGTCACCCCCGGCAACCACAAACCACTCCCAACTGTCACTTCTCCTTCAAGAAATATATATATATTTTTTTTAAATCTTTATAAACACTTTTAACAATTAACAAATTAAATTAACAAATTAAAAACATCTTAGTATACCAAATTTCAGCCCTTTCTGAACTTTTTTTTTCACACACACTAAGAATTTAGTAGGTCAGTGTATAACTCCGCCCAGCAGGTGGCGCTGCAGCTTGGTTTAATTTTTTTCCACACACACACACAGACAGACTAACACACGCCACTAAGCATTTATAATATATATATATATATATATATATATATATATATTTCTAGATGCACTTTCAGACATACATAAAATTGACACATCTAATAAGGATAGCCCTGATGTCCCCTTGCTCTTAAGATCCATGGAATCTATAAATGAGGCCAAACAATAAGCATTTTAAGAGAAGCCTGACATTTCCCATGAAGATGGGGTGGAAGGTCCTAAAGGCTTAGTAGATTGGACTTCTTTTCAACCATGCACATTTTCAAGTATATAAATAAATGGTGATGATGATGATGATGAAGTATATCTGTAAACCACTTTAGATAGGAGCAGATTGATTTGCTCTGTGGAATTCCAAGGGGGTATGCCCCTTGAAATGACCTAGCCGGACAAGTCCGTCAGGGGCGGGCTGGGCAGGGGGGCATTGGCCCCCCGAGCCGCTCAGATTTTGCGCTTTTAGGGCTGGGGGGTAGGCCGGCCGGCCGCCCCCGATGCAATTTCTTCTGATTTTTTTCTGCGCCCGCATCTGATGTCATCAGATGCGGCCGCGTCAGCGCACAGGCGGCAGCATCACATGACAGGGGATGCGGCCGCGTCATCATTGACGTGGCCGCATCCCCTGTAATGAGATGCGGCCGCCTGTGTGCCCCCCTGCCTGCAGCATCCCAGCCCGCGCCTGAAGTCCGTACACTTCTGTACATAATGAAACATTGCGGGTATGCGCTTTTGCTGTTTGTAAAGGACCCTGGGCCTGAGTCATTAAGGAGAGCAAAGCATAAAAAAGGAATTATTTTGCACCTTGGCTAAACCATGTTGCATTTAGATTACAGTTGGGGTAGGGCATGTCCTAGATCAACTTTAAATTTCAGTGTAAAAATAAAGTTATCAAGTATTTATGTGCTACATGACAAAAAAGCCATTATTTTCCTTATGTGTAAATCCATAAACTAATTTGCACCCCTTCCATTGTAACATGGTTTGTCCAGGATCAAATTTACTCCTTTTTTTGCCTTGCTCTCCTTAATGACTTAAGAACCCCTGACACTTGAGGACCCAGCTTAACAAGATAAGTTGAGCACGACTGGACCTATATAAATAAATGATGATGATGATGATTACTTAGAGATGTTCACACGATAAAATACTATAAGTCAACATGCCCATAGGCTCTGGAACAGAAAAGCTCAGGTTCATTGAGAGCTGCTTATCTGTAAAGTGTAATTATAAGTTAAGATTTAACTATTTTTCATACCTTGAACCTTGGGCGGGATTTGATGACGCAATTAGCATAATTAAGTTAATAGGGAAAAATTTAAGAGGACCCAAATCGCATCATTACGACCCTGTTCAGTCAGTGTTCACTATAGGTGGCCTGGCCCTTGATGACAATTTGTATTCATTATGACATATCATTGCTCACTGATGATCAGCCTTCATGACAATTTGCCTGCTCCCCCAGAAGTGGGAAAGCTTCAGGAACACAGTGCTCTCATTCTGGGAAGGGGATAGGGGGTCAAATATAGCATACCACAGAACTATATCAATAGCCTAAGATGAAGTATTTGTAATATGTCATTTGGCTTGGTTTTCAATATATTACATAAACAATTGACTTCCACAGTTTATCATATGCCATCAGGAAATGATGATTTAATATAAAGTTTTTCCACTAATTTGTTGCTGTGAAAGCTTTTTCATATTATGTGGCACTTGTAGTTGTTTTTGACCAGATAAAATACGTTTATGCAAAGGTTAATTACTATTTATTAAATGCACTGCTTCTAATTTGTATATTAAAAAATGTGTGCCATTTAAAATAAAATGCTGTTCTATTATGATACATTTGACAAATGTTCTAGTAATTATTTGTGCCATACTGATGCAGTTGTCCGTTGCCATTTTTCACAGATACGTGGCGAATTTCATTTTCAAATATTGAAAAAGCAATAATGACCAATCATGGGAGTGGAAAAACCTGTTGTGAAGACAAAGGAGAGATGTGCTGCAGGTACTGGGAGTAATGTTACAGCCATCAACACAAAATACAAAAATCATTAAATCAGAAATCCCTTATTGGCGGTTTTTGATGATAATATTGCTAGATGCAAAATGCTTCCATAATGCCAATTGTAGATAAATCTGATTGTTAGCTTATCTATATATATGTCTATATATATATATATATATATATATATATATATATATATATATATATATGTGTGTGTGTGTGTGTGTGTGTGTATATATATATATATATATATATATATATATAAATAAATAAATATATACACATTATGTATACATATAATCTATATCTCACATAGGGGTGATATAATAGTGAAGGGCCTTTATAAAAATTAAACACTGGAGCATTCTTTATAATGCCCCATTGAAAAACTCTTGAGTTAACCTTTCTGTGTCAAAATGGCAGAGAGTAGATAGGATAGCAATACAACAGGTATGTATGCTTTTATTTATCTAACTGCAACAAAGTTATGCAATATCCTTCAGTAAAAAAGTGCATGAATACAGCCATATCAACAAGGATTTAGATGTATGGGGGTTGAAAATTGCAAGTCTGTCCTCCTTCACATATGCCATTGATTTTACAGTATTTGATTATGGTACAAAAAACATTGATTAAACTCCCTTAACTTGGTGGCTTTTACTCTTAAATCACAATGTTTGATACATTTCTTTTACTACTCTCCTTTCATGTCATTATCTTTAGGACTTTATCATCCTTCACCCTTCCTGCAACACAAACATTGCCCCTTCATTACTCCACTCACCCCAAGTTAACACTCGTGAACTTTTGTCCTATTTATTTTCTCTCACCAGAAAATCAAAGGTCACACACTTTACAATCCTCTTACCTATCTTTCTCTCTCTCTGCTTCTATTAGCTGGTGATATATCTCCTAATTCAGGTCCCCCACACTACTCCACTACACATATTTCAGAACTCTACCAAAATCCAGCAAACCTCAAACGCATCACCTGTCTCCCTTCTCTTCCAAAGTCCTTTAAATGTGCCCTTTGGAATGGATGTTCTCTTTTTAACAAACTTACCTCCATACACGACCTCTTCGTCTCAAACAACCTCCACCTTCTGGCAATAACTGGATCATGGCTTACATAATCAAACACAGCCTCACCTGCAGCCCTTTCACATGGTAGTCTCCATTTCACCCACACCGCCAGACCTGGAGGCAGACAAGGAGATGGGGTTGGACTACTTCTCTCCCCATAGTGCGCATTCACAGTTCTACAAAATGTCCCATCACGTACGTTCACATCTATAGAAGTACATGCTATTCAGAATTTTAATCCATTCTCTATGCATGTTGCTGTGCTCTATCGCCCTCCCTGGGCTGTACCAACAATTTTTTGAAGATTTCTGTGCATGGCTCCCTCACTTCTTATCTTCTGACATCCCCACATCATCATGGAGGATTTCAACATCCCTATTTCTAATCCATGTTTCAATGTTGCTTCCAAACTATTCTCTCTATCCTCCTCCCTTGACCTCTCCCAGTGGGTTGAATCCTCTACTCATCAAGATGGCCATTGCATTGATCTTGTTTTCTCTAGGCTATGCTCAATTTCTGATTTCCTTAACATGCCATTCCCCTCTTGGATCATCCCGTTATCAGCTACACACTCACTCCCAGTACTTTAACTCCTCTGCTGTCAAACTCTACCAAACCTCCTCATGCCTGCAGAAATCTTAACTCAACTCTATTAGTTTTCAACAGTTTTCCACTTCTCTCCAACACCTTCTCTCTCCAGTCTCTACATTCTCCTCCCCTGATGTGGCAGTACCTCATTTTCACCATAGCCTAGCAGCCCTTGCTTAAGTTGCTCCAGCGAATTTTCATACTTCACGTCGACTTCAATGTCAGCCGTGACACACTAAAGTAACACAAAACCTTCAAAAACGTTTCAATAAAGCAGAAACATCACTGGCGTAAATCTCGTACCTCTAATGATTTCTTCACATATACTGCAATCTACCACTCCTATTGAAATGATCTGGACACTGCAAAACAAACATACTACCAATTTGTCATCTATACCCAGGCTTCAAACCCCAAACGCCTTTTTAGCACATTTTAATATCTTCTCAACCCTCCCACCCCAAACCCTCCGACTACTATTAGTGCCAAATATCTTATTTCATTCTTCAAGGGCAAGATTGAAAAGATCAAACTAGAAATGGTATCTTCTTCCTTGACAAGCATTCAGCTCAATTCCTTCCCAGCACCCTCTGACACCCTCTCTTTATTTGATCTCACAAATGAAGATGAAGTATCTACTCTCTTCATATCTTCCTACTCTATCTCCTGTCCTCTTGATCCTATACCCTCACAAATTGGTGGGTCCTTGTCTCGTGTGCCCATTCCACCTCTGACTAAAATCTGTAGTCTCTCTCTCTCTACTTGTATCTTCCTGTCATTATACAAGCATAGAGTGATTATTCCTATTCTGAAAAAACAATATTCTGACCCAAACTCTTTCTCAAATTACCGCCCCATGCTCCTCTAAGTGTCCAGAGAGACTTGCATACACTTGCCTCCTTTCCGCAAACATCCTATTGGATCCTTTTCAGTCAGGCTTTCACTCTCAACACTCCACAGAGACTGCATTGACTAAGGTTGTCAATGATCTGATCACTGCTAAAAACAAAGGCCATTACTCTCTTCTAATTCTCATGGATCTCTCTGCTGTTTTACCAGCATTTATGTATGATTAATGCATTTAGACATTTTGAAGAAGTTCAAAAATATGCGTTTCCAGTCCTTTCCTGACAGTTCTACCTGGAGGTCTCCTTCCCATTGGAGTTGTATCTTGGTCTTGGGTGGGTCTGTTTGTAAGATATTGTACCAGGAAGTTATGCTAGCTCTATTACCCCCTTTCGTCAGTTTAGAATAAAACAATACCGGGGGAGGACCAATTGTTTGATCTCTAAGTGGCGGCGTAATCAGCCAGTGCCTGAGTTGTAAATATTTATAGAAGTCTCCTCTAGGTAATTGATATAGGTCAGTGAGGTGACTAAAGGAGGAGAGCCTGCCTGTTTGAAATAAATGGCCTAATGTCTGGATACCTCTAGCCACCCAACTCGACAGGTTCAAATCTGCGATCTGTTTAGCCATCGCCCTTATGGACACATTTGCTGTGGGGCGTACATACCTCTCAGTATCTCTACACAGACAGTCCCAAACTGCCAAAGCGTCTCTAGTGAGAACTGGTAAGCTGTTGGCAGAAGGCCTCCAATCTCTGGGCACCCACGGAAGATCTACTAAGGGAAATTCAGGGTTGCATACAGACTCCAAATCCACCCATGGCTTCTCTCCCCTCGGGAGATACCAATCCATCATCTGGGACAGCAGACAAGCCTCATGATAATTTCTTAAATTGGGAAGGGCCAAACCCCCTTGTAGTTTCCCTCTGGTCATCCTCTGTATTGCCATGCGTGGAGGCTTGGTCCTCCATATAAACGACTTCATAATGGAAATTGACTTACTCATCAGGCGCTCAGGGAGACGAAACAGCAACATACGGAACAAGTACATCAGCTTTGGGATGAGTGACATTTTAAATGCTGAAATTCTGCCCAGGCAAGAAACCTCGTAGCTCATCCACGTTAATGACACCAGTTGGGCTTGGAGTAAAGAGAAGTTTTTATCTATAACTGTATCTAGATTCGGAGTTATCTGGATACCCAGGTATGATAGTTCAGTGGATTTCCAAGTATAACTAAATTTGTTTTTTAAACTCTGTAATCTCTCAGTAGAGATATTAATTGGGAGTGCCTCTGTCTTAGAAGTATTAAGTTTATAAAGAGAGGCTCTACTAAATTGGGATATGGATTACTGGCAGTGAGGTCTCCGGGTCTGTGACAAACAGCATAACGTGTGCCACCCCTCCCAAAACCACTCCCCTACAATTTTGTTCTAGTCTCACCCGCACGGCCAATGGTTCGATCACCAAGAGGTATATGAGGGGGGACAAGGGACACCCCTGCCGTGTACCGTTAGAAATGCAAAAATTTGAGGACAGAAACCCGTCACTAAATACCTGCGCCGAAGGGTTAGAATACAGAGCCAGAATAGCTTTCAAAATATTTCCCGTAAATCCTAACCATTCGAGAACCTTTGTCATATAAGGCCAGTGGAGTCTGTTGAATGCTTTTTCGGCATCTAATTATAGTAGAAGCATGGCTTCCTTAGTTTTATTGATCTGGTTCCTGTTTTTTACAGAATCCAATATAAAATTATTCTACAACATACAAGGCCATCAACAAAACTGCACCAACATACATCTCCTCACTTGTCTCAAAACATCTCCCAACTCGCTCTGCACAAGATCTGCGTCTCTCATCCACTCTCATTACATCCTCCCATTTCCGCTTACAGGACTTCTTTCGAGCTGCACCGACTGTGAAATTCCCTCCCTTGCAAAATAAGACTTTCATCTAGCTTTAAACCTTCAAGCGTTCTCTGAAAAACCACCTCTTCAGGCAAGCTTACAATATTCCTCAACCACCCTCTTAAGCTCACTAGGTTACCCTATTACCACCCTTTACACAATTCACACAAGACAACAACCCTCTGTCCCCTGACCAATACAACATTGCTATATGACTGGATCACATAGCATATGAATCACTTTTTACCTTTCCAATCTGGCTGGACCAATATGCAGTATGTACATTTAACCTCATGTTTCCAACTGCAATTGACCTATAGATTATAAGTTTGCGAGCAGGGCCCTCTTACCTCTTTGTCTGTTTTACCCAGTATTGTTTATTACTGTGTTGGTCCCCAATTGTAAAGCGCTGCGGAATTTGCTGGTGCTATATAAATAAATGTTGATAATGATACACATTTTTTTCCCCCTTATTATATTTCCTCAGGAAACAGTGCCTTAAACTGATGAAGCACTTGCTGGAATTGCTTAAAAAAAATGGCAACAAAAGAAAACTGGATGGGTTCTGCTCCTACCATGCCAAGACTGCATTATTGCATATCTGTGCGCAAACACCCAAAGATGAAGACTGGAAACTGGAAGATCTGGATTTATGCTTTAACAAATACATTAAATATTTCCAGAAATGTCTTAAAGAATATAGTCTTCCTAACTTTTTTATACCTTCCCACAATCTTTTCAGTCCAGAATTTATCGATAAAGCAAGCTGTAACTATCTTTATGAACAAATAGAAAAAGAAAAAAAAATGAGCTATGCAATATTTTATTTAGAAGAGTGATGTCCCACCATCTACTCACAGAAACGATAATCAGACCACATATTCTCAGCTTAGCTCAAGCAGATTTCAAATATCCTGCTACGGAGCTCTACCCTACTAAACCTGATCTTGCTACCCTGCTTCTTCTGTCATCCTCAACTCACTGCCCACCTGTCTCTCCGACCCTATTGCCATGCCTGTCTCTCTTTCACCCTGAACCCACTGCCTACCTGCCACCCTGAACTTGCGGTCTGGGCCTGCCTGTCATTGGAGATCAGATCCCAAAACAAAATAATGTAAAGCAGAATACTTTTAAAATATTCCAATTTTTGAAGACAACTTGCAGGTTAAAATAAGACCTATTGTCTGCTAGCCAGCCGAGAGAGAGCAAAATAATTACTGATCTTGAAATTACTGTTTACTTTTTCATTTCTATTTTTATACATTAAAAACTATATATATAAAATAACTTGTGTCTTTCATGCTATAAATGGATTCAACTAGTCTTTTTTAGACACTAAGGCTAAGGATATCAAAGCAATTTTCGTAATATGATTAGTAACATCAAACAAATAGCAAGATCTGCAATCAATGGATCGCTATGAGATCAGCTACATATGTAAATTTCAAGGCTAGGCTACACTGTCGATTTTTTTGATCCTTTATTGGGTGCATGCAACTCAAAGGTCCATGGGTTTAGTCTCTTAATAATGCAACCCATGGCTCCAACTACATGTGTTGTACAGAGACTGATGTGCATTTTCCCAGTCGCAGGATAGCAAAACATGTAGACAAGCCCTTATAATTGTGAGTTCTCACAGATCAAACTGTCAGTGTAACTTAGCTCAAAAAGTCTCCTATGCAGCTAGCTCCATATACATTCATTGCTAACAGACAGTGGAGGAATTACCATGGCTGTAGATGTGTCCATCATCCCATGGCTTTGTTCTGTTCTTCTGAGCATGCATGGGGGGGTCAGTGCATATGCAGTGAAACTATATTTGGGATTTCAGTCTGAAACTGAAAGCCAAAAAGGTCTTCATTGAGCAAGCACTGGCCCATGTGCATACTCAAAAGAACAGAGCTGGAGCCACAGGATGATCTCCTGGCATTGCTGTGGGCGATGTAATGTTTTGTCTTATAGATTGTTATTGCTCTCATGTGATTCATTTACATAGTATGGTAAATTTCGAGTAAGTTTGTTGAATTGCTATTTTAACCCTTTCTCTGCTAAAGGATAGTGTGTTAACTGTTTGATTGGATTGAAGAGTATGGAATGAACCCAGAGAGCATCAGTAGGTTTTATACCTTTAATCCGGTAGTGGCATCAATGTAAAGCATGTGAGTTGTTTTAAGGGTGTAATTCCCTGTATCTCATAACCCGGGTGAAAGGTAAATGATTAAATGAGTGGTGAAACTAATTTATTACTTACAACCAGTGGTCAAAATGGAAATTTAGCGGCATGGAAGATGTAATTGAATGTAATTTGATAGTATTATAATCAAAACAGTAGGAGAAGTGGCAGTATGGCATATTACCATATACACTCCCACTGTGACCACAGCTTACAACTGTATCCAAAACAATTGCATGAAAGCTTTAATATGTGGATAACACAGAAATTACTCCTTTGTGTATGAGCATTTTCTAGTTTATACTGTAATCAAATAAAAGCTGCTAATGCAGATTTGATTTGCAAATGGCTGCAAACTCACATACCATTTTGGTTAGTTGCCTCCTTAATACTAACATCTTAGATCTAGTTGAGCCCTTGTTTTCAGTTCATATTTAAAGTAGCAAAAGATCACAAACCCCTAATTGGTTTAGCCACAAAACCATTATGAAGTAAAGTATGCCATCATATATATACCGATCACCCACATTAAAACCACCTGCCTAATAATGTGTAGGTTCCCTTCGTGCCAACAAAACATCTCTGACCCATCGAGGCATGGACTCCACAAGAACTCTGAAGGTGTCCTGTGGTATCTGGCACCAAGATGTTAGCAGCAGATCCTTTAAGTTGTGTTATGCACGTCTAGTTGCTATCCAATAATGATTGTCCACTATCAGTTATGTGGTTCCAAAGCACAATGTGATTTTATAGCCAAAAGTAGCAGAATAACAGGTCAGAAAAAAATAAGTACAGCCGTTACTTTTAGCAGGTGCTCTAGATCCAGTGTAGAGTCATTCAGGTCTGAAGGCTGTGGTCAAGTAGACTGAACACTGGTCCCAGAGCCCCCACTTATATACAGTTAGTGATACAGTGAAAACAATACAGATGATGTGGCTTGCTTCCATAGGTTCAGGCTTCAGGAGGGTCCAGTGCAATGCAGGTCTTTGGCCAGTTCAAACGATAATATCCAAGGGTGGGGTCAGCTCTCCTGGAGATGCATTCCAATCTTCCCGCCAAGAACTGGTTTAAACTGGTCTAGTTGCACTACACAGACAATATCATTCTAATCATTTATTCCCTACAATCTATAATTACCATACGCAAGGGGCGATCCATTTGGCGATTGAACCGGACGTCTGCAAATAAATTGGGGATTAGAATGATAGCAAACATGATATGTTTCCTGTGACCTGAACCTTAGATCTCACTAACGTGTATATAGCTTTATAATATGAACCATAAACATTGCTACAGTTCGACATAAATACATATGTGTTGCAACTACATTTAATATGAGCTACTTACAAGTGTATGTGTTTGTGTAAATGCGCATATAGGTGGTTGCCACGTGTTGCAGTTAGTTACGCTCCTCCACGCTGTAGCGTGCTATTCACATAACTTCAGACAAAGACAATTATGTTTTTAGATATTAATTGAAAATGACTATATCCAATTATCTGACTTCGACAGTTGTAAGGTGGGGTCTCCATGACTTGGACTTGTTTTTCCAGCACATCCCACAGATGCTTGATCATATTGAGATCTGAGGCATTTGGACATCTTGAACTCTTTATCATGTTCATCAAACCTTTCCTGAACAATATTTGCAGTGTGGCAGCCTGCATTATCCTGCTGAAAGAGGCCTCTGCCATCAGGGAATACCATTACCATGAAGGGGTGTACCTCATCAGCAACAATGTTTAGGTTGGTAATACCTGTCAAAGTAACATCCACATGAATGTCGGGACCCAAGGCTTCCCAGCCGAACATTGCCCAGTGCATCACACTGCCTCCACCAGCTTGCCTTCTTTTCATAGTGCATCTTGGTGCCATCTTTTCCACAGGTAAATGACGCACATACACCCAGCCATCCACATGATGTAAAAGAAAACGTTTATCATTAGACCAGGCCACCTTCTTCCATTGCTCCATGGTTCAGTTATTGCGCTCACATGCCCATTGTAGGCACTTTCAGCAGTGGACAGGGGTCTGCAGTGCACTGTGTGTTCTGATACCTCTCTATCATAGCAGGATTAACTTTTTCAGCAGTTTATGTTACGGTAGCTCTTCTGTGGGATTGGAACAATGGACTAGCTTTCGCTCCCCACACGCTTCAATGAGTCTTGGGCATCAATGTCCCCAGTTCAACAGTTGTCCTACCTTGGACCCCTTTTGGTAGGCACTCAGCACTTCCATATTGGAGATGCTAGCCATCACAATTTGGCCCTTATCAAAGTCGCTCAGATCCTTATGCTTGCTCATTTTTCCTGCTTTAAAAACATCAACTTCAAGTGCGATTCCCTCCAGCAACACATACTTTGAGTTTTAAAAACCAGTGACAGGCCACAGATAGCCCTCCTAGCCTACACGTGCAGTTTCTGCCTGAGCTAATTGACACTATTGCCATATATCCACAAGAAATTACTACAAACAACATTTTTCCATGAATAAGGAGAACATATAAAGATTTAGAAATGAGCTATTTGAAGGACTCCTATTTGGCCAATAAACATTGTGGACTCTATTCTACTATTGCTGGATACCTCACTGGATAATAAGGTACAAACTAATTACCTATTATTGCTTGACACACATATGGAAATACCATAACCACACATAAGACTCTGAGAACTCAGTTACTGTTTTTATTTTTATTTTATTTTGGAAAATTTATTTCACAATTAATGATTTATTTTGATTTATAGTTTATATTTGAGATTCATGTTTACTCCATTATTATTGATCAATACTAATCCATATTGTAGAAGTTGTTTAATAAATCGTTTTTATTGCTATTTACATTACACTTGAGGCTATAGACTCCATCTAACTCAATTAGACAATTGAGCGCACAATCATTGTTATTTTCATAATTTGGTATTATGTGCCTAATGTGTACCAAGGAAATATTTCCCACATCATTACACCACCACCACCAGGCTGCAACATTGACACAAGGCTGGATAGATCCATGGATTCATGTTTACAAGAAATTTTGAACCTGCCATCTGTATGTCGAAAAATCAAGATTTGTCAGACCATGCACCGTTTTTCCACTCTTCAACTGTCCAGGTTGTGTAAGCCTGTGCTCACACATTCCTGTTTGTAGCTGACAAGAATGGAACCAGTTGTAATCTTTTGGTATACAGGGAGCTTGTATATACCATACCTCCCAATCAATAAGTCTCATTTGTCATAGGGGCAATGGTCGGAACCACTGGTGTTGCAAGGAGTCCAGAAGTTATGGAGCCTGGCGGTGAGGGCGGCCTATAGACACTGAACTCCCTACAATAGTGGTAGTTCACAGTGAATGCGCAAGAAGAGCACTTTGGGGGCACCAGGAAGACGTAACAGAATCTTGCTATGGGGCACAATGATGTAGTTTTGACCCCTGCATAAGGAACAGGTCAGTGCCCATAGAGATGGCAACAACATATGCACAATTAAATAAATCATGTATGTATTGATATGTATTGTATTCATTTATTTTAGAATTGTACTGCCAAATGACATATAGTAAAATAAGTGCAAAAGTTTTCTAAAATAAAAATAAAAAATAAAACTGAAATTGAAAACTCATGGAATCTGAGCCACTTAAACAGTAGTTGACTGACAACCAGAAACTGACTTCTAAATGCCATGATTTTAAAACAACTTTTACCCCCTTCTTTGTAAGGTCACTGAGAAAAGGCTGTGTGTATGCTAATTGGTTTCAAAATAGCTTTTATGACCTTGTGTTCCAAACCACTGCTATTCAGGAATTCTTATAATTTTTCTTTTGGAACATGATAGAAATGTAATATATGACATTCACCAAAAAGGTCATAACTTTCTGCAGATTTGCATATGAAAAATTAAAATATTAGGTACATTATTTTGGACAACACTTTGTTTCAACGACCTCACTATGAGCCTGGCATTTGAGCTTGATATATTTGATGGGGCTAAGTTTACTGATTATAGGTTTTCATAGAAGTCCCCCCAAAACATTGATTATCAAATGGTTTGATGTATATTAGTTGCTATATAAAGCATACCTTACATCCCAGCAAGCATCCATTTGTGACTTCAAATAAACCTTAAATCTTATGGCATCTGTTGTGCTGGGACCAAAACCAGAGGAGACATGTTTATCTTATATGATATTGTATTGCAGAAAGCCAGACCTTTCTGAAATATAGACACCCAGCTGTGTGAGAGGACCCAAATATTTTTCCTGTGGTGGCTTCACAGGATATATACAACTCAGCCTTGGGAATAATCATTGATAAATATATATGTCAGGATGAGAGTGTAAAAAGAATATCAAATGTCAGGGGCCCAAATAAAATATAAAATTGATAAATAGAAATGAACATGATTTCCCCAGATAAAAGTTTTTCCTTCTTTACATTTGGTCAATTAGCCCAGTGGGAGATAATTAGGGTCAGCAGACATTTTGTCAGGAAGTTAACTTAAGACATGCAGAAGAGACGGTCTACTAAGGCAGGGTAAAAACAAAGCAACCTCTAGGTGTAAGGTGTAAATTAGAGGAACCGTTTAGGCCAATACAAAATATAGAACTTTTAACTTCAAAGAAAAAGCCTACATATTTCATATTTTGTGAAATCAGTCTGCCACTCCGTACTCAGGGGCAAAAAACACACAAGGTTTGAGAAGTATAGATACCAACTGTACCGGGAAACAGCAGTAGTCACATGTCTTTTGGAATGCGATCTGATATTGTTGTAATTCCATCATATTTGGTATGTAATTGTGGAGGAGGTTTTGACCGGTTTATTGAAGGGGAAGTTATGTCTCTGGGATATATCTGAGTAAAGTTAAGAAATGTCAAAACATTTGTAATATTTTTGAGCAAACCAGGGGACATTTCCGCCCCCCACATTAGAATCTACATTGCCCCTCTGAAAGCCATCCCATTTAAACTGGCTTAAAATGCCTGTGTGTGAAGGGACAAATTGACAGCTCTTGGGGTTCAATCTCATTGAAGGACTACCCATCTCTTCTGCCTACCCCAGGCATACAGATTCTCATACGTAAGTTTATTCTCTGTAAGTTCATCCCATTTGTTTTTATAACTGTTATGCATTCATTATTTGTATGCCAATTAGTATGCTTGTTTTTATATCCAACTTCTCTGTATATTTGTATATTAAATTTAAAAAGTCTTGTCCTTGATACTCTAACGAATCCGTTAGCCTGTTATGAAGAATATAGCTTGACCATGTTAACCCTGTGAATGTTGGTGTGTGATTTGTTAATACATTTGACTAACAAGCCTAGTATATGCTTGTGTGTACATTTGCGTAAGAGTCTTGAGGTGTTAGGTGTTAGCCCTTTGATTGCTGGTGTGGACATTGATAACCTGTGTGCAACAAGGAGTATTGTGTGCAGGTATATTGGAGTCCTATTGCCCTTATTCAATAGGTGGTGGCAGAATCAAAGTGTGTACGGCTGTGTGAGGGCTGTTTGGGGGCGATTTGGAAAATCTATAACCTGTGTGATAGGTAAGAGAAAGATTGAGCGCTGGAATCGTGGTTAACCCCATACAGTAAACACCTAAAGTCATGGAAGCTGAGAGTGTGGTCGTGACAATAATATATATATTACACCTCCCCATGGAGATGTCAACAAAAGTGAGGGGCTAGTATCTGAGAAATATTGAACAGATAATTCTGTATGCATGCAGCATCTCACTACAGCACCAGTGTATCAATACAGATTATTGCAACACTGGAATATTAATACATTCACCAAAGGGATGAAATGTTGTTGCTGTTCTCTTGTGATTCGTATACCAAATTTTTGTGTCTCTCCCCAGTAGGACATTAGCTGCCCTGATAATAGCTTATTACTTGGGTGGCATTGCAATTCCCTCAAGTAACACACACTGAGTTTTAAAACCAGTGAAAGGCCACAGCCAGCCTTCCGAGTTTACACCTGCGGCTCTAACTCTTTCTTGCTTTAATGTAAGATATTTTTTTTTATAACTTTTAACACTTATCTTACATCAAAATACCTGTTGATAAGTTATTACAGACTATTTTAAAGGTCTGGCTGCAAGATTTAACACCCGCTCTGTCTGAACCTGGAAGTCAGCATGTCCAGTAATGCGTTCCACTTGAGTTTCCAGGAACAGTGAAGCCACCAGTCTCTGCTCACAGTTCAGCAGCTTTTTATAGTGTAAAGTTGCTAGGTTATTGAAGTCTGCTTGATTGGAATCTCTGTATACCAGACCCATTCTCCCTGCGACCTGCTTACCTTCGTTGCTGTTACCTGTGGAATATTACCTTGGATTTCTGGATTGACTGATTTGTGAATCAGAACCCCTGGCTATACTCTTTTGACCACTCTCTTGGATTCTCATTTTGAACATTGTTGCTTTGATTACGGGCTGACTTTTGGCTATTAGATAACGGCTTTTTTTATTGGACTGTTTCTGCAGCACTCACCATAGGAACAGTTTTCTGGATTTATGTTACAGCTTGACCTTTGTCTTACATTAACCGACTTCGATTAAAAATCTTTTAACCTATTTTCCTTTAAGACTGAACTTTGCTATTTATACTTATTTTCTGGACGGGTTGGGTACGGGTCGATGATTACGAGAACTCCGACACAGACAAGACCTACAATAAAAAAATGATGTCAGTAAAAAATGACAGCAATATTGAGAGACTTACCTGAAAAACTACTCTGGAGATATCCGATAACATCAGAAGGCTGACAAGACCTCCTTCCGACTGCCCAGCTTTCCGGCAGTAGTGTGTGACGTCAGTGCTTCACCCTGATCGGAATAGAACTTTCCCTCATGCGCCTTTCCCCTCTATATTCCATCCTGAATGCTGCGGACAGAATATCCTTGCTGTCCGGTCGCTCCTCATCTGTTACACCACTCTGTAAATCCCTTCATTAGCTCATTTCCTCTAGAATTCAATTCAAGCTGCACACTCTCACATACAAAGTGCTCACTCATGCTTCCATTCCTTACATCTCTGACCTTGTCACAAGACACACTCCAGCTTGTCCACTCCATCTCTGACACACACCTCTTCTCACTCCCGTCTCTACCCGATTGCTCATGTCTATTGCCACTGTGAAGTCCTTTGATAAATTCTTTGTGATCACTATTCTGATGGTTTACTCAAACACACAGAATTATACTTGTTTTTGTGCTACCTACTCATGCAAAATCATATTTGGGGTTTGTACCGCTATTATGCTTAATCGTAATTGTTTTTACACTTGTGTATACATGTATTTGTTAAGTTATATTTATGTACCGGTATGCTGCATGGCCATCACTGTGGGAATGAGCCTTTACTACAATAGTGGTAGTGAAAAGAAAGCAAAGTAAGGGAATACTAGTAATAGTGAAGCATAGATTGTTGAGTTGTAGGCAGTAAAGTGGAAATTTAGAAGTTGTGATGTGGATAATGTAAGTGAATGGAATTTAATAGTTTTACATCAAAGCATTGGAGAAGGGTTGGTATATTTTTATATTTTAAAACAGGAGAGTTGCTGCCCTTCAGCTGATGATTTACAAAGTTGCAGGCTATGGTGAAATTTACTCTTTTGTAGCTAAAGGCAGAGCCATAACAAGGCATGTGCGGGCGGTGCCGTCGCCCAGGGCGCAAGGCCAAGGGGGAGCAGCAGCTGTCCGCTACCTGCCTCTGTATCTTCATCCCTTCAGTTCCGTGTGTTCCGCTGACAGGAAGTTCGGCATTTGGAATGCAAGTTTGTGTTCCAAATGCCGAACTTCCTGTCAGTGGAGCGCACATGCGTTCCACTGCGGAACTGAAGGGGTGAAGAAAATCTCTCTCTCTTTCTCTCTCGTTAAAACACATATAGAACTTATTACTAGACTTGTGTTTGTACAAAGGCCCATGAAACTAATTAGAAAAGCCACATATTCTTGCAATTAGGCCACAAGAAAGGAGGGTTGAGGTGGAAGAAAGTGGTTTTAAAAAGATGATTTTAATGATTGCTAGTTTAGGGGGTCAGTCTGCTACTGAGGAACTTTCCACCTTCCCCCGAGGCAACAGATTACACGAAAAGCATGTGAGAGTGAGTTTTCTGTCTTTATTCCTGTTTAGTTTCAAGAAAACAATTTTGCATTTGTATTTCTGTATGACAATTTTTGATCACCATTTTTATCCAGTATTTCTTGTGACTTTTTGTCACATTAAACTTCATTTAACAATATTTTGTCTTTGTGTTTTTGAAGGGGGGCATTACTGTGCCATAATATGAATATAATATTAAATAACAGATTTTTGTCAGGTAAGGTATTCTTTAATATTTTTTCTTTAACATTTTAAAACTCTTTCTTATAACAATATAGTTTTGTGTATCTCTGTTACTGTTCTTATTTGAGTATCAAGTGCATGAAATATTAGAATACCTTCCGGTATATATTTTTGCATACTTTAAATGGTCATTAGGGCAGAGAACCGGTTGTTAATTTATTTGAATACTGTGTATGTATATATATATATATATATATATATATATATATATATATATATATACATATATATATATATCATGCATTTGCAAATAGGTGTAACAGAATTCTTTCAGTAAAGTGATAGCCACACCCCCACATTAGGTTGGCCACACCCACTCGGCAAATGTCACTCCCAATTGGATGGGGGGCGCCGGTGCCCTGTCTCGCCCAGGGCACTAAAATGTCTAGCTACGGCACTGACTAAAGCGATAGGGGTTATTTGTGCCCCCCTTCCCTTTTTAAAAAGAAATTGGATTGCAATAGATTCTCCAGCTATCAGAAAGCTTGCTTGTTAAAATTACAGCCATCAGCTGCCCCCCCATTCCCCTCCTGAAAGTGTTGAAATGGCTCTGGCATTTTAGCATTCCTAATTTGATGAGTTTTGACTCATCTAGCAAGAGTAACCCTTTCTTTTTTGCCTTCAATTAAAACATACAAATGTTTTTTCTTCATATGCTCTTAAGTTCTAGATCAGAGGTGTCCAAACCCAGTCCTCAATAGCCCCCAACATGTGATGTTTTCAGAATTTGTCTGTAGAAACAGGTGCAATAATTACTGAAAAATAGATTAATGACAAATAGATTAATGCACCTGTGAATGATTAAAGAAATCCTGAAAACATGAGCTGGTGGTAGCTCTTGAGGACTGAGTTTGGACACCTCTGTTCTAGACAAAGATAAATAAATGTATTGTACAAGGAAGGACAATTTCATAATTTATATGAAACTCTGACACAACCTTCCCAAGAAAAGTAGTTTTTTTCTAAGAACTACTTTGACCTAAAAAAAAGTTAACAAAAGGTGTTTCAGCCCAAAGTGGTTGGAGTTCTGATACTCTATGTGATAATGTAATAGATACTAAAAAGACCACCTACAGAGTCAGAAATTTCAGAAAGATTTCCAGCAAGGGCTCAAATGGCTAAAACCTATTTCAAATCCCATGGAAAAGGCTGATTGAAGACTGGAATTATCCTTTTATTGCCTGTATAAACCTCAGTACAAATTTATTGCAATAATGCACCTACAAAAGAAATTTGCACCTTGAGTTTGCATCTTGAAAGTACTCGTAGTAGTTAGAGATTTAATACAAATTAATACCTTCTGTTGCCTATGTTCATCATTTTCTGAAAGTGTTCCAAATAGGAATACACCTCAGACACAGTTTTCTATTTTTTTCTATTTTTTAAAGAGATTTAATTTATATTTTCAATTAAACAAGATAC
This sequence comes from Mixophyes fleayi, assembly GCF_038048845.1. Lineage (NCBI taxonomy): Eukaryota > Metazoa > Chordata > Amphibia > Anura > Limnodynastidae > Mixophyes > Mixophyes fleayi. The sequence goes on along the minus strand of NC_134404.1, from coordinate 156,388,926 downwards.
AACAACAAATGGTAACCATTAAAGGTCAAAATAATGAACAGAATACAACAAACAAGCACAGATTGATTATGCAATGCAAGAGAATGCACATAGTTTGCATTCAGAAGGCTGGCATAGATACAATCTTAATGTAAATGAAACTCTCCTACATGAATTATGGGAAGAAGAATTTTTGGGGGTGGGAGGAGGAATAGCCAAAATGAAGAATGGGACCTCTGATGGCTGCAGGGCCCCCATGAGAAAACTAATCACGCTTAAGAAATGGCTATCATTAAAAGAAAAGGTCTGAAATGTTCCATGAAGGAGATCAGGTGTCACGATCTGCCTACAGCTTATGCATTACATGCTGCTTTGCATGGCAGCTCCTGCCTTTTTGTCTTTATCATTGTATTTGTATTGGCAGTACCTCCATTCACCAGAGGTGCTGCTATTGTGCCTTATTGTGTGCATTAGGGGTTAACCTTCATGTTCCAATTATCCCATGCACCTGGGTGTGGTTTTCCCTTTATATACCCTGTCACTCCCAGCACACATGGCTGGTTATTGTTGTCCTATTCTGATGTCATATCCTGTGTTACCTGTGGATTCTTCATCCTGCCTTGCTCCTCTGGTTCATGCTGCCTGGAATCTGTTCATACCCCTGCTTCCCTGCATTAGCTGTGTACCTGCTTGTTTCTGGACATTTATATTATTTCCTGCATCAGCCTGCACCTGGTAATTACCACTACTCCTGACTACATGTTATTTATACTTGTCTGCAAATAAACACAGAGTGTTTTCACCATATTCGTGACTCTTAGCTTTACTTCTGTTTGTAACCGTGACAGTATAACCAGCCCACAAAACCGCTTTGGAGTCAGGGGAAAGTTTTATTTCTGGGACCCTTTTCTGCAATCAAGTTTTAATTTGTGTTTTGCAACATGTCTGTTTCACCAGTCTTGGAATTGCCACTGCTACAAACTTTACAGATGGACATTATATTGCTACGTTCCCAGCTGGCTAAATTTTCCACTTTGCTTTTGGACCCGCTCAGGAGACTGTCAGATTCTGTCTCTCCTAATTCAGAAGCTGCTGATCTGTCTAAATCCACCTTCTCTGCTGATGAACCTGTGCAAACGGCACCTCTTAAAAGTACTTCTACCAATTTGCTGTTTTCTATGAAGTATGGGGCAACAAATTCCCAGTACACAGGTGGTCCACGCCCCCATCTGACCGAAGAGGAACGACGGCGCAGGATAACATACAAGTTGTGTCTCTACTGTGCCAGCAATGCACATTTCTTGCAGGACTGTCCTGTCCGTAGACCACGTCAGCTTACTGAACCATCTCCTGTTATTTCCTCTCCGCATTCCAAAATTGTTTATGCTCCACCATTTCTGTTCTCTGGGAAGAGACCCAATCTGCCAGCTTCAGCCGCCTGTGTCGAGGTGCCAGCCTCTGTCTCCTGTGTCGAGGTGCCAGCCTCTGTCTCCTGTGTCGAGGTGCCAGCCTCTGTCTCCTGTGTCGAGGTGCCAGCCTCTGTCTCCTGTGTCGAGGTGCCAGCCTCTGTCTCCTGTGTCGAGGTGCCAGCCTCTGTCTCCTGTGTCGAGGTGCCAGCCTCTGTCTCCTGTGTCGAGGTGCCAGCCTCTGTCTCCTGTGTCGAGGTGCCAGCCTCTGTCTCCTGTGTCGAGGTGCCAGCCTCTGTCTCCTGTGCCGAGGTGCCAGCCTCTGTTTCCTGTGCAGAGGTGCCAGCCTCTGTCTCCAGCTCTGAGGTCACATCATCTGCCTCCAGCGTGGAGCCTGCTGCCACTGTGTCCGGTCCTGAGCCTGCTGCCACTGTGTCCGGTCCTGAGCCTGCTGCCACTGTGTCCGGTCCTGAAACCTGCTGCCACTGTGTCCGGTCCCGAGTCTCCTGCCACTTCCAGTTTTCTCCAGAGGGGGTCCTGTCCCTCCAGTCTACTCCAGAAGATTTGCCAGTCCATGCGGTCCAGCCCGCGTTGCCAGTCCACGCGGTCCAGCCCGCGTTGCCAGTCCACGCGGTCCAGCCCGAGTTGCCAGTCCACGCGGTCCAGCCCGAGTTGCCAGTCCACGCGGTCCAGCCCGAGTTGCCAGTCCACGCGGTCCAGCCCGAGTTGCCAGTCCACGCGGTCCAGCCCGAGTTGCCAGTCCACGCGGTCCAGCCCGAGTTGCCAGTCCACGCGGTCCAGCCTGAGTTGCCAGTCCACGCGGTCCAGCCTGAGTTGCCAGTCCACGCGGTCCAGCCCGAGTTGCCAGTCCACGCGGTCCAGCCCCAGTTGCCAGTCCACGCGGTCCAGCCCCAGTTGCCAGTCCACGCGGTCCAGCCCGAGTTGCCAGTCCACGCGGTCCAGCCCGAGTTGCCAGTCCACGCGGTCCAGCCCGAGTTGCCAGTCCACGCGGTCCAGCCTGAGTTACCACTTGGTGCTGTCTGCCCTCAGGCTTCTCAAAGTGCTGTCTGCCCTCAGGCTTCTCAAAGTGCTGTCTGCCCTCAGGCTTCTCAAAGTGCTGTCTGCCCTCAGGCTTCTCAAAGTGCTGTCTGCCCTCAGGCTTCTCAAAGTGCTGTCCCTGCCAAGCCTGCCGCCCAGTCCGGGCCCGCTGCCAATCCTGCCGCCCAGTCCGGGCCCGCTGCCCAGCCTTCTGCCCAGTCCGGGCCTGCTGGCAAGCATTCTGCCCAGTCCGGGCCCGCTGCCCAGCCTTCTGCCCAGTCCGGGCCCGCTGCCCAGCCTTCTGCCCAGTCCGGGCCCGCTGCCCAGCCTTCTGCCCAGTCCGGGCCCGCTGCCCAGCCTTCTGCCCAGTCCGGGCCCGCTGCCCAGCCTGCCGCCCAGTCCGGGCCCGCTCCCAAGCCTGCCGCCCAGTCCGGGCCCGCTGCCCAGCCTTCTGCCCAGTCCGGGCCCGCTCCCAAGCCTGCCACCCAGTCCGGGCCCGCTCCCAAGCCTGCCGCCCAGTCCGGGCCCGCTCCCAAGCCTGCCGCCCAGTCCGGGCCCGCTGCCAAGCCTGCCGCCCAGTCCGGGCCTTCTGTCAAGCCTGCTGCCAAGACAGCCGCCCAGTCCGGGCCTGCTGTCAAGCCTGCTGCCAAGCCTGCCGCCCAGTCCGGGCCTGCTACCAAGCCTGCCGCCCAGTCCGGGCCTGCTGCCAAGCCAGCCGCCCAGTCTGGGTCTCCTGTCAAGCCTGCTGCCAAGTCCGAGCCATCTGTTGCTGAGGATGCTAAGTCTTAACGTTGCCTTTCTTTGAGGGGCACATTTCCCAACTTTGTGCCCTTCTGAAATTTGCTGCCTCTTATATGCCCTCCATCCCAGAGCTTGTTAACAACCCTAAGGGACGGGTACTGTTCCTTATTACGTATTTTAAAGGAGAGGCTTTGGAATGGGCAAATCCATTTATTGAAACCCAAGATCCCATCCTGTTTGACTTGCAACGGTTTGTTGAGGAAGTAATCAAAAAGTTTTCTCCAACCCCTGCAGTGCCATCCTGTGGGTCACCTGTGCTTTCAGCAACACTACCCGGCACTACAGTCCGAGAACTTCCCTTGTGCTCCACCCAGTTGGCGCAGGTTCCAACTCTAAGGAAGTCCCATAAGAGAGGAGGACGTAAGAAAAGAGGTGGTTCTGCAGTGCTTGAACTGGCAGCTGGCATAGTCTCCTTTGCCCGTCCATCCATGGACGAGGACTTTTCTGCCGGGCCCCCAATTCTGGACTATGATTCCGATGAATTCAGATTTTTGGTAATTGGGCGTCTGGAATCCGCCCTTAAGGGAGAGGGTACTGTCATGATCTGCCTACAGCTTATGCATTACATGCTGCTTTGCATGGCAGCTCCTGCCTTTTTGTCTTTATCATTGTATTTGTATTGGCAGTACCTCCATTCACCAGAGGTGCTGCTATTGTGCCTTATTGTGTGCATTAGGGGTTAACCTTCATGTTCCAATTATCCCATGCACCTGGGTGTGGTTTTCCCTTTATATACCCTGTCACTCCCAGCACACATGGCTGGTTATTGTTGTCCTATTCTGATGTCATATCCTGTGTTACCTGTGGATTCTTCCTCATGCCTTGCTCCTCTGGTTCATGCTGCCTGGAATCTGTTCATACCCCTGCTTCCCTGCATTAGCTGTGTACCTGCTTGTTTCTGGACATTTATATTATTTCCTGCATCAGCCTGCACCTGGTAATTACCATTACTCCTGACTACCTGTTATTTATACTTGTCTGCAAATAAACACAGTGTTTTCACCATATTCGTGACTCCTAGCTGTACTTCTGTTTGTAACCGTGACATCAGGGTTTCTCCAGGGCTTTGCAACCAAGCATCTGGCCACATTACGAATATGTATGGAGAGTTTCTCAGAATGTTTATTAGGAACATCCAGGAGGAATGATCAAGGACACTTAGAGATCACGACTTTAGTGATGTCACAGATAAAAGATTGCCATATCATCCCAAAACAGAGCAGTCTTTGGGCAGGACCACTAGATATGAAGGAATGACCAATTCTGGAGAGGGTTTGGTGAGCTGGGGTCTGAGGTTGTACCATAGTTCCTTTTCAACCTTGTTGGAACCAGATATCAGCTAAAGTATATTTTATAGGCATTCCCTTTTAAGAGGGAATAAATTGAGGTGTTGGAGACCCTTTCTCTAATTGTTGTCCAGGCGTCCTCCTCTGGTGGCCTGCCCAAATCAGCTTCCCATTTAAGTTCATGCACAAGGGTGATGAAAAGATTATAAAGCATGGCGATAATACCCTTTGGGTTGTGAAAGCAGAGCTACTCAAGTGGAGTGAGAGATCTTGTAAGATCAGGCATGGAAAGGGAATGAAAGTAGTGCTTCATCTGCAGATATGTAAACAGGCCAAGAGTTGGGAAATCAAATATCTCCTGTAGGATTGCCAACAGCATGCATTGGCCAGAAACAGATGTTACCACCGATCCCGATAGCTCTCTCTAGCCAGGGTAGAGAGAGACATTACCCCAGTGAAAAGTCAGGCTTATTCCAGAAGGGCGATATAGGTGAGGGGAATGAAGTGGTCTCAGAATGTGATCTACAATAATCCCAAAGTTGGCATGTAAAAGAGGTGACTGGATTCGATCTCACCAAGGAAGGCCTACCGCCAACTGGAATGCCCAAAACTGAGCCCAAAAAGGGCAATATAGCAAAAGAGAATTCCAGATCTATCCATCTAGGGCCATGTCCACCTGCAAACCATCCTATGACCTGGCTCAGGCGAGTAGCAAAATAGTAGAGACGAACATCTGGAAAGACCCTGCCTCCATTAAAGAAAGGTAGCCCAAAATAGAAAAGCTGGTGCATGGGGGGTTATTTTTCCAAACAAATTGGGAGAGACAGTAATGTAATCGGATTAGAGTAGACCTAGGTACTTTAACTGGAAGGGTTTGAAAAAGAGAGAGCAGGTAAGACAGGACATTCATCTTAAGAGCGACAATCCTACCTAACCAGAAGATAATCAATTTTTGCCATCAGAGCAGATTCTACTTAATTAAATTGATGATTCAAGTAAAGTTTCAAGGCGATATAAACCCCTAAGTATTTAAGTTTAGAATCTTGACTGGGAAAAATTAAAGTTACCTCTTAAGGAGTTCTAGGTGGAAGGTGGCAAATGGAGATCAAGGGATTCTGTTTTACAGAAATTCATTTTATATCTCAAGAAAATTCCATAAGTGGAGGGGATAAAATGTTCTAGCTTTTAATAAAGTGGTGATCACCTTAGTTGAAGAGCCTCCACTCAGAAGCCAGGCGCTAAATTTCCAGAATCCTGGGTTCTGATGATATAACTGAACTTGATCTAGGACTGGACATAGCGGTAGGCACGACAGTTGTACTATCGCTAAGTGAAGTACCTGTTCAAACCATGCTCTGCGCAACCAGAAAGGCAGAATTGCTACTACTTTTACCTTGTCATTTTTTTTCCCCAAGACTTTGGGGATCATAGTTACTGGTGGAAATATCCCAGGCTGAATTGCCATCCTATTGAAACAGCATACACAGTCTCTGCTTTTCTGTAAATAAAGTCTCTCTACCTTAGCATTCACTTGTGTCGCCATGAGAGCCATCTGCGAAAGTCACCATTTGTTCTTTATTTCTTAAATATATGATTGTTCAGCCACCATTCCCCTGGGTACAATGTGCAACAGCTAAGAAAAAAATTGATAAATGTTGGGGCCAACTATGTGACTTGCTGGTAGGCACATCAGGGTCTTTGCCCATTGCACTAAAGGTCATACCTCCATCATGACCAGACTCATTGTGCAGCGATGGTGATTTAACATATGCCACCACTGTTTGATTGGTGGAATGGATCTTATGATGACAACCGGCAATGATCTCCTGTAAATGCATACAACCCCAGTTTGATCCAGCCACTGACCTTGAGCTGTACAGTGACCACAGAGGGCACCCAATCCTATTTTTCTGGATTAGGAAATAATGATGACCCAATCGTGGTCTGCAAAAGATCTTCAAACAATTAGCCCATTGTCTCATTAACACAATGCAAGGCAAGATCTGTAGTTGTGTTTATGAGATAAACTGATAAGGCTATTTGACATTTTGTTCCAGCCAGCAAGAAAGCAAGCTTTTAGGAGTTTCATATCAAATCTTGCCCAGGGTACCACTTCTAAGGGTGCAGCCATTAACCCTAGCACTCTTGAACACACCTCTAATGATAAAGGAACTTGTTCGCCAATTTACGACTTCAAGAAACATTTGGCTTCTCTCTGGCATCAGGAATGCTCTGCCTTGCAATGGTTCTATACATACACCTAACAATTTCAGATTTTGGGATAAAATAATTAAATTTTGCCCTTGATAATACAGTCATGCTATTCTAAAGATATTGCTCACTTTGTTCTCAGTGAATGAAATTTTACAAGCTTTGTCACGAACACGCTCCCAGCTTCCATGACTTTGGCTGTTTGAGGTAGCACACGATTCCAGCCCACAGTCTCTCTCTACCTATCACACAGGCCATAGACCTACTGAATCGCCCCCACACAGCACTCTCACACCCCCACACACTTCAGGTTTGCCACCACCTATTGAATATGGGCAATAAGACCCCAATATACTGTACCACATTGGCACAAAAGGCTTCTGGCTACCCACAGGTTAGCAAGGCCCACCCCAGCAATCAAAGGGTTAACGCTTCCCACCTCCAGACTGTTACACAAATGTAAATGCATCCACACAATAGGTTTGTTAGTCAAATGTATTAACAAATCACACACCAGCATTCAAAGGGTTAATTTGGTCCAGCTATATTCTTCTTAACAGGCTAATGGATTCATTAGAGTATCAAGGACACCACTTACTAAATTTATAGTTTTAATGTACAAAAGGTACAGGGCATTCAGATATAAAATAAAAACAATTAATAAACAATTGAGATAACATACACAAGCAAAACAGTTTAAAATAAAAAGGGTTACACTCAGAGTATAATTTACGTGATTTGTATAATCTGTGCCATGGGAAATTGGCTAGGAAGATGGACAGCTTATCAATGTGGACTGATTTTCCCAAAAGACTGACAATTTGTTGTAACTGGTCTCAGCTTTTTAAAGACACATCCACACCTGTCCCTAACCCCAGCGGTTGTGGTCGATGCCACTTTTTTCAATCACCATTTGCATGTTGCCTGATTTACTACCAAATTCTACTATGTGACCTAACTTTTCTGTGGAGTGTCACACAGACCCAATTTTATTATTAATAAATCTCTTATGAATTTACCAATCTATTGATATCAAACAAGACTAGGTACAGGGTATCAGTTGAGCTTATACTCATTTCTTCAACTTCTCTGTGTGGCAGAATTCTTAATTTGACATATGAGCTGCCCTTCATTATGCTACTGAGGAATATATGGTTGATCACTAATTTTATTGATTTTGAGTGGCATATTTTAAAATGGAATTCTTTTTGTTGTATATAAAGTCAGCACATGGTCTCTTTGAGTCAGACACCATGCTGAGCGGTTCTTAAAAGTCTATTCAGTTGTCAAAACTCCATCCCAGACCAGGATATATCTCACTGCAGGGGCCTTTGAAGCTGCTACAGGTGACACTGCTAGCTTCTAACATTGGGATGTGCAGAGTCCCTGAATACACACCCAACAGACTTTCTGACTTCACATTTTACACTTTAGCAGCTCAATTTATCGATGGATTCATTTGATATACCATATTTACACTACCGTTATGATTTAGGCCAGTGGTTCCCAAACTTTTGCAGTTCGCGGCACCCTTAGAGTCTTCAAATTTTTTCAAGGCACCCCTCCAAAATAATTATTGAGCAGTCCTGTTTTAGAAGTAGTTGGGTCAAAAAATTGTAATAAGTATTTAGGTCAGGACAGAAATACTTATTTAGTTGTATGCAATGATGCCCCCTCTGCATCCAGACACTCTGCCCTCAGGCACTCTGCCCCCTTTGCATCCAGACACACTGCCCTCTCTCACACTGCCCCCTCTGCCCTCTGTCACGCTGTCCCCCCTCCTCTGCTCTGTCACGCTGTCCCCTCTCCTCTGCCCTCTCTCACAATGTCCCCCTCCTCTGCCTTCTCACACGCTGTCCCCTCCTCTGCCCTCTCACGCTGTGTCCCCCTCCACTGCCCCTCTCATGCTGTGTCCACCTCCTCTGCCCCACTGTCACAATCCTCTGTCACCAACCTCTGTCCCGCTGTCACCATCCTCTGCTCTCCTCCTCTGTCCCGCTGTCCCCATCCTCTGTCACCAACCTCTGTCCCGCTGTCACCATCCTCTGCTCTCCTCCTCTGTCCCGCTGTCACCATCCTCTGCTCTCCTCCTCTGTCCCGCTGTCACCATCCTCTGTCACCAACCTCTGTCCAGCTGTCACCATCCTCTGCTCTCCTCCTCTGTCCCGCTGTCACCAACCTCTGTCCCGCTGTCACCATCCTCTGCTCTCCTCCTCTGTCCCGCTGTCACCATCCTCTGTCCCCCTCCTCTGCCACTATCCCTCTCACTCTGCCCCACGCCAGGCGCCAGCCATAAAAAACAAACAAACACAGAAACTTACCAATCCGTCAGGCACCGGGACCCAGCAGCCTCCTCTCTCCTGCAGCTTGTTACTGACGTCGATATTCAGTGACAGCTGCAGGAGAGAGGAGGCTGCTGGGTCCCGGCGCCCGACGAATTGGTAAGTTTCTGTGTTTTGTTTTGTTTTATGTCTGGTCCGCGGCACCCCAGTGACAGCGCCACGGCACCCCTGGGAGCCGCGGCGCACAGTTTGGGAACCGCTGATTTAGGCCTTATTCCCCACAATTATGTGATAGGTTAACCCTTATAAATAACTATTTTCTCTATGTTCGAGACACTTGATTGCTGGATGTCTTCTCTATCATCATCCTGAACAGAACTCCTTCTGACCTAATACATACATAACTATTCATGTCAATGCAATGGTGACTACTGGGTTACCAGATCAGCTACATATACCTACATTGTAAAATTTACATGCATGTTGATTAGAGATGTTAACTGACCCCCGTATTCTGGTTTTGGATCTAGATTAACTTCGTCTTTTGGTTTTGGCAAAACCGCCCTTGCGTGTTTTGGATCCCTATTTTTTTTGCTAAAATGACGTCATTTTGCTATTTTTTTCCCCCTACATTATTATTAACCTCAAGAACACTAATTTCAAGTCATTTGCAGTCAATTTTGACCATCTCACAGGTCATAATATTATTTTCATACACTTTCAAACAAAGGCTGCAGCAACGTGGCTGGATGCTAAGCGACAGAGGAATGACTCAAACACACGGCAATTCATAGCACATCTAGGAAACATTGCCGCACAGCAGTGGCAGAAAAGAAAAGTGGTGCTAGATGGAATTGTCCTTGGAACATGAAATCAGTTATGGTTCATTTGATCGCTCCATCCGTTCCTTGGATAACTGTGGTAATTCTACAGCTAATACATGGCGACGAGCACTGACCTCCCCTGAGATGCATGCTTTTATCAGACCCAGACCAATCCAGTGTGCCAGACAATGAAGTAAAAAAAGCCATTGTAATTCACAGCAAAAAGCAAGTTCATCACTGCGCTTCGAATCAGCCCCAATTCCCAAAAAATTATAATATAGTTAGGTACATTTGACATACAGATTACAGTGCAGATTACAAACACTTTGCGCAATACTGATGAAACAGCAGCAAAGGTAATACATATACACGTCTATTTAGACATCCATGATTACATTACTGTGGCTTTACAAACGCTACAAATGGCTAGACAACTGTTGTCAGGACTTGGATAAAAAAAAATCCACACATAAGAGGTCGAGTTTTTGGTCTAATGCCCAGGCATGACAATGGCCTTCTTTTTATCACGTGCAAGAACTGTTGGGGCAGGACTTACACAAACAACATCATCCTCATCAACATCCTCATTAGCACCCTCGTCAGCTACACAAATATCACCCTCATCCTGTTGCAATTCCAAAGTGACATCCACAATTTGTGTATCACCAACTACACTTGGGCTGTACATGCACACATCTGCAGAAACGCTGAAAGGGGCCCTCTTTATGGGTACACTATCAGACAGGTCAGGATTACACATAGCACCCGTAGATAGACTCCCCTCAGGAATTTATGTCATTTCTGAATCTGAACATACATTTTCCTCTAATGCCTTACTGTTTTCTTCCAGCTCGGCTTTTGCCCGTAAAGTATTTGGACACCACTTTTTTGGTCCGAATGACAAGGTCTTGCTTGGTCATGACTGACCTTACAAGAAGATGCCTCAGTGACAGTTGCATAACTAGCACTCATAGAGAAAGGCAAAGGCCTCATTCTTCCTTGCCACTGCATGTGTAGAATGGCATGTTGACATTTTTATTTTTTTCTGCAGATAATTTTGCCTGGATTACAGGTCTTTTTTTCTTGACCAAGGTAAAAGGTGTTTTTTTACATTTGTATTTCCCTGACTTAAAAACACTATGCACTTTAACATAGGCTTTAGCAGATGACATAGAGGGATTACTATCATCATGACTGGTGCTAGCAGTTCCTTGGTGCTCCTGGTCTTTTGTGAATCCATTTTGATAACACAGAACAATGTGACTGCAGATTAAGAACAACACTGCCAGCCCTATTCTTTCTATTTCAGCAATGACAATTAGCAATGGAGCACTCCTGTTTGTGTGTGAGCTATATAACACGTACAATGTGACTGCAGATATGGAAGACCAAGACTGCCAGCCCTATTATTTCTATTTCAGCAATGACAATTAGCAATCGAGCTCTCCTGAATGTCACTGGAGACTTTGAAGAACACTGCTACCCGTCCTCTTTCTTTTCTAGCTTTGACGCTGCCCTACTGCACTAGAGAATGCCAAGAACCGTGCTACCCCTTCTGTGTCCTTCTGTGAAATGCTGCTGGATTGCTGTGGAGGGCGGTACTTATAGAATCCAAAAATCGCAAGATCCGACAACGTAACAATGATGTTTTGCCTCGTTTTCAATTCCGAGGGTGCGCGAAAGTACAGAGCCTAAAAATAACTAATTCTTTTTAGCCAAATATGTGACACCTTTCACAGACACTGTAGAAAATAATTAAAAAAGAGTTGGTGAATGTGTATTATCGATTATAAAAGATCATGTCTATTTTGAGTTTAATTTTTCCCCCAGCAGCAGAATTTAACCAATGGGGGCAGTAACAGGCGCGTACACAAGTCAATATGATCCACTTCATTAGAGAGACATTTTACTCATGATTTTCCACTTATATTTTTATTGAATTAACATGGACTTAGTGGATGTAAACGACATGTTTGATATCAACTAACTAAGCCAAGGTTAATTCAGTAAAAATATAAGTGGAAGATCCCTCATGAAACAAGTCATTAGAGTGTCTGTGGTGATAGTGAGAGAGCAAAGCAGAGAGGCTGGTAAAGGGTCAGTAACAAATGGAGAGTCAGTGAAAAGATTTGGGGACATCAGGACTGTATTTATTACATGTGCCACATTTGTGTGCGTATCAGAAATAGCTTAAAGTGTACATAGAAATGCATTTTCCATAAAAGTGAAACTGAAAGGTGCAAAATGCGTCTCATTAAAAGTAGAGGGACAAGGTTGGTTTTTTATTACCTCTAACAATACTGAGAATTCAAGTACTTTCGCAGGGAGGAAAAGCATGGGCACCTAAACAAACTGCAGAATGCCTTGCTAAATATGCTCTGACACCCCCTCCTGCCAGCTCATTTAAATAATCCCACCCGGTTTTGTTAGGGAAGTTGTCTGCAGAGCAATACCCTGTTTATCTTGTCATATAGCTACGCTGTACCATTTTCTTCAATAAAAATTAATTGTACAAAAAAAAATGATCCTAACCGGCAAAATATTTATTCATTACTTTGGTGCAAAACTAAGCTCAATTATGCGCCTTACACCAACTTAACAAGAAGTGCCATTGATTTATCCAACTGTTCTTACTGGAATCTTTGTGGAAAATGCACGCAATTACCCACAAAACCATAAACACAATAAAGAGTCCTTAATTCCCATGTTAAAATGCATATCAGCCCATTATGGTCCATACTGTTATTGAAACCACAAATGACTAGTAAATGTATTTTGTATCCATACAGTGAAAAAAATTGTGATACTTAGTCTCAATGGCTTGTTATTTACTAGTGCTTCAAGACATCTAGTTGTACTACCAATAATTAGTTCATAACCTTGTCAAATTCTAGGTAATCACATCCAGATAAAAAGTGGCTACACAGGGGGCAATCACTTAACATTAGCATCAATTTCTGTTTCCGAATGGTCCACACACAGCCACAGCTGTATCACATAGGTACCTATTAGTGCAGCCGGCAGATGACCACACCAACAGTTGAGTAGCCGTCATCTGCCGACTGAACGTACACTAATGGACTACAATTATTTGATCCATTTTGATAAAATTCTCCAGCAATGTAATAGTTATGGGGACACACATGTAGCCAGTTTGCAGATATCGCTACCTATATTGCACATGGACAGCATACTTGTGAAATATTACCAAATGAGGACTAGCTGTTCTATAACTTATTTTGGGAGAATTTGTACTTCTGTAACATTACGTATACTTTACTTTTTAGGAGAAAAGAACACAAAAGGGCATTTTTACACATAGTAACAGTTGATGAGGTTGAAGAGAGACACCAGTCCATCAAGTTCAACCTATTTTGGATCTCTTATGATCCCTATTGTCACACGCCGGTCCCATAGATAGGTGCAGGCATTGTGACTTGCCTCTGGGAAATGTGATTGAACCTATACCTGTTCCTAAGAGACTACCTTTGCACAGGTGTTCCTGGTTGCTTTGCTTGGACCTTCCTTTGATTCTCATTGGTTCTGGAGTATTACTTAAACTACCCATGGTCCTTTGCTCATTGCCTGTTCTTCGTGTTGCTCAGTCTGCTTTGGTCCAGGCTGCCTGCTGAAACCTCTCGTTGCTGTTACCTGTTTACTGGACTTCTACAGCTACAACCATTGTACCTGGTACTCGCAGTTCCACGCTGCCAGCTGAAACCTCTCGTTGCTGTTACCTGTTAACTGGACTTCTGCATCTACATTCTTTATACTTGGTACTTGTAGTTCCACGCTGCCAGCTGAACCTCTTGCTGCTGTTACTTGTTACGGGACTTCTGCATGTACAACCATTGTACCGGGTACGTGTAGTTTCACGCTGCTGAACTTTTGTTGCTGTTATCAGTTTGCTGGACTTCTGTATTGACAACCATCGTACCTGGTACTTGTAGTTCCACGCTGGTCTGCTGAACGCCTCGTTTACTATCAATCTGCATGTGGTACGTTTACTATGAGCTGATTGCTGCACTTGTGATTAAGCCTGAACACCTGCTGTTGTATTTTCAATGCTGAGTTCTATTGAGACTTTCCTTGTGATTAACTATGAGCTGAATTACTACGGCCTGCAGCTAGTTTCATGGTTCAAGTTCCTGCTTTTACTCGGCTGATCTACAGTACTGTTTTCTTCATTCATATGTTTATTGCAAGACATCAATTATCGGCAGTCCTGTTATTAAATTTTTTATTGTAGTTTTTCAAAACAATACAGGTGTGAAAGTGAGACATCATATGACAAATATATGAAACATTTCACTTTAAATAACAGACATGCATATAAATGGGAGCATGGACAGCACAAAGAAAATTGGCATGTTTCTGTAAAGAAGCGAGGGTTGTTTTTATTTTTGTTGCGTGGGGAAAGGGGGAAGACAAACAATGGGGAAAGAGGGATTTGGGGAAGAGAAAGAGGGGGGGGGAGTTTATCACCTATTGTTCCTTATATCTGGTGGCAAAGAAGAATAATAGTGATAAACTTGGCTATAAGGAGGTGTAATCAGATTGTCTGTGACTACCATTTAAAAGTACAAGACATTCCTAGCCTCGAATGATCATAGTTTATGAGAGCGGATGAGTGTCAAACGGTTGTTAATGGGGGTTCAGCATTGAAATGGCTCGTCCAAGGAGACCATGGGGTAAATGTATCAATGTCCGGATTCTTCAACTCCGGCGAGATTGGCGTCTTCAGCGCTTAAATTTAAAGCGGCGCTGCCTTGTAAAGGGAAACTTCCCTTTACAAGGCAGCGCCGCTTTAAATTTAAGCGCTGAAGACGCCGATCTCGCCGTAGTTGAAGAATCCGGACATTGATACATTTGCCCCCATGTGTTTTGTAAATTCTCTGGTTTATCTTTGAGAACAGCTGTAATGCTTTCCATTCTGTAAATTGACCACATTTTACTAATGGTAGCTGAGAGCGAGGGGGGGGGGGGGCAATATTTTTCCAGTGAGCGGCAATCAGACATTTAGCTGCATATACCATATGACCAATGAGTTTTTGTACAGGTCGGGTGACGTCAGGAAGCCGTCTGGGAAGAAGGGAGTAAAGAGGGGAATCGGGCATCTTAACCTGTGTCACAGATTCAATCAGCTTGTGAATTTGCTGCCAGTAAAATTGCAGTCTAGGGCAACTCCACCAAACATGCAACAGGGTACCCCCCAGTCCGCAACCCCTCACACATCGATCACTGGAAGCAGGAAAGATAGTATGCAGACTGGAGGGGACCAAATACCACCTGTAATAAATTTTACATGAATTTTCCTTTATTCTCACCAAAATTGATGTCTTAGCAACATTAATTCTAATCTTTGACCACTCTTTTGGTGTCAGGGTCTCCCCGGTGTCCCGCTCCCAAGCCAGCTCGTGCGGTTCTTTATCCGGCTGACCAAAGCCATTGATCAGCTGGTAAACAGTGGATATTAAGCCTCCAGTAGCGGTTGATGTACGACATAGAGACTCTAAGGGCGAACATCGATCTGACGGGGGGGAAGAGTTCTTAGGGAACGATAAAAATGTGTAAGCTGTAGTTATTGATAAAAAAAAATTCGCGGCAGACCTAGTTTATTTTGCAATTCTGAAAATGTAGGGAACACCCTCATTGGAGCCAGACCCCAGCCAAAGAGCAGGTTGTGAGAGGTCCAATGATGAAATGTTTTGTGATCTAGGCCAGGTTCAAATTTTTTATTGTTCCAAAGCGGTACAAGAAGCGGGTATTCAGATAACATTTTATAGGATCTAGTCACTTGGTCCCAGATTGAAACAGAAAAACGGGCTGTGGGAAGCTGTGCTAGGCGCCTTGTCCTATGTTGGGGTGAGATCCAAAGCAAGGAGCATGGGGAGTATAACTGTAGTATATCTGATTCAATATGAGTCCACACTCTATTATAAGGAGGGGAATGCCAGAGAATACATTGGGACATATGTGTAGCTTGATAATACTTTAATATGTTTGGGAGTCCCAGTCCTCCAGCAGTCTGGTGCTTAAAGAGGATATGCATTTGTACCCTAGGCTTACGACCTGCCCATACAAATTTGGAAATCATCTGCTGTAGATGCTTAAGGATATGTTGGGGAACCTGAATTGGGAGAGTCTGCCATAGATACAATAATCTAGGTAAAACATTCATTTTGATAGAGGCCATACTGCCAATCCATGAAATGTGAAATTTATTCCATTGGGATAGGTCATTTCTAATTGTGTTGAGGAGTCTGGGAAAATTAGCTGCATATAATGAGGGGTAGCTTTTAGTTAAATAGATTCCCAAATATTTAATCTTACTATGTTGCCATCTAAAATTAAAATTGGCCTTAAGCGATTGAATAATGTGCTGAGGAGCGTTTAAGTCTAAGATTTCCGATTTATCGGCATTTATTTTATAATTCAAGAGAGAGCTATAGGACGTAATTTCATTAGAAAGGTTGGGCTGGGAAATATGTAGCCTAGAGAGGGTAAGTATGACATCATCCGCATATAATGCTATCTTATGGTCCCTAGTACTCGTGGGGATGCCTGTGATGTCCGGATTATTTCTAATCCTGGCTGCCAAGGGTTCCATAATTAGAGCGAAAATTAGAGGGGATAAAAGACAACCTTGGCGGGTGCCATTGTTTATTCTGAAGGGAGAGGAGGTGAGACCATTAGCCAAAACCGAGGCTGTGGGGTTATGGTATAACGCAGAGATTCCCTTACAAAAAGCTTCCTGGATCCCCATGCTCACCAAGGTTTGTTGCATGAAGGGCCAGGCCACTCTATCAAAAGCTTTCTCAGCATCTAAAGCGACCACCAGAGCAGGGAGAGACGTGCGATTAGCCAAGTGAATTAAATCTATTATTCTTCTGGTGTTATCTGAGGCCTGTCTTCCCGGAACAAAACCCACTTGATCAGGGTGGACCAATGAGGGGAGAACACGACCCAATCTATTGGCAAGTATTTGAGCGAAAAGCTTTAAATCTACATTAAGAAGTGATATGTGTCTGTAACTGCCCATCTCAGTGGGGTCTTTGTCCGGCTTGGGTATCACCACAATCCCTGCTCTGGTGGTGGCACCATCAAATTTGCCTCCTTCCATAATCAATCCCATCAATCCCGTGAGCATGGGTACTAGCTGGCGGGAGATGGCTAACCTAACTTCTTATAGCCTACAGTGAACTTGAGAGTACTAACCTTTGCTTGCCACTTACCAGATTAAACCCCTTCCTGGATTCAACTCCTTACTGGATCTAACTCCACACTTTAAACAAACAGCACTTGAAATCAAACAGCAGTGGAAATCTTCCAGGAATGTTAGTAGTCCACTGAAGAATCTGGAGTAATGTTCGGGTTGTCCCAAATAGTGGTTACGGAATATGGATATGTACTGAGGTCAAAGTATTTTATACAGAAAGTGCACATTGAGTGAGAAAATATGGTAACTGGATTATTAAAATCAATCACTCTTCCTGAACTGAACTGGATACACCTGTCCCATCTGTTTCAATCTGTGTCCAAGACAAAATTCCTGGTAGAGCAAACCATGTTAGAATTTGACTCACCAATACTGCATAGCAGTATTTCTTTATTTTTATTGTAAGGTAATAGCCTTTTGTTTTGATTACTGGTAAGCTCAAAAATTTGTCCACTGAATTATGCCAACAAAACAAAAAGACAGTTGTTAGCGCTTATCCTTCACACTGCATATCTGTGTGTGTCTAGCAAAATGAAAACAATTTTTTTTAATGGTGTTTAAAGCATATAGGTCAGTGTAGGACCTGCATATAATGAGGTTCCCTTGATGTTGGGATGCAGGCTTAAATCTTTTTATCAAAATATGAACTAATACCTCATGTTTTCATTTTGCTAGACACACACAGATATGCAGTGTGAAGGATAAGCGCTGACAACTGTCTTTTTGTTTTGTAGACATATATGGGCATTTATATTGCCACGCAGCTGGTACCACATACAATATGAGATATACCGAGCGCGGGCTTGTTTTTCTCTGGTTTTGTTTCAAAATATTTCCTTTTTGTCATAGCAGCTGTCCATTAAGCCTATTTAAGGCACATTTGGGTGTGGCTCACAAGACAGCCCTTGCTAGATGTAAACCCCTATACCTGAAGGTGAGTGCATCCAATTTTTAACTGCATTTTAATTAGTGTTTAAAGCATATAGGTCAGTGTAGGACCTGCATATAATGAGGTTCCCTTGATGTTGTGATGCAGGCTTAAATCTTTTGATCAAAATATGAACTAATACCTCATGTTTTCATTTTGCTAGACACACACACACATATGCAGTGTGAAGGATAAGCACTGACAACTGTCTTTTTGTTTTTTATACATATATGGGCATTTATATTGCCATGCAGCTGGTACCACATACAATATGGGATATACCGAGCGCAGGCTTATTGCCAAGCAGCTGGTACCATATATAATGTGGGATATATCGAGCGCGGGCTTGTTTCTCTCTGGTTTTGTTTCACTGAATTATGCCAGTCAAGGTCTGAGAATATGCTGATAACTGTACTCACATAATGTTGGGCTTGCAAATATGCCAGCGTAGACGCCTCAACAACCGGATATTTTGCTCCCACCTCAAGAATCATTAGGGGGCGTCTGTCCCCTTTGTGTATCAGACAGTCTGTTCATGTAATACCCGATAATCTATAAATAAATAAACCAAAATGCACTCCAAATACAAATGAAGCCGACTCAACCCCCGAGCCACAACCACAAAACTCAAATATAAGAACTACAACAAAAATGAAGCGAGTGACCGTGCTAATGTCCTTACAAAACACAAAAATAATTAAAGTCCTAAAAAAAGGTAAAATCCAAAAACAATTTGTACTTTTTTAAAGTTATTTTTGTGTTTTGTAAGGACATTAGCACGGTCACTCACTTCATTTTTGTTGTCGTTCTTATAATACTCCGTTTCCCAATAGAGTAGGGGTAGGTCGTCGCACCACATTGAAAGTCCAGATTGAGCATAAATGAGAAATGTACAGACCTATGTGCATTAAGCCCTAACTTATGGCGAGGTATGTGTCAAAATTTTCTAGCAGTCCATAGCAAAGGGCTGTCCTTAATGTCCTGAGTGATCTCCTGGTCATGCTGGTGCAAGAAGCTTGCTAAGTCAACACCCTCCAGAAATCTCCATTCTAGCTACGAAGCAGCATATGTTTAACTGTTGTGAACCATTCATGAAGGTAATGCAACAATGCAGTCACAAATAAAACAGATAGCGTGGATTCACTTTCGCCAATCTGGATTTGTGCTGGCAGAAAGAGTAGTGCAGGAAGCTTGGCCAGCCGTCCAGCTCTTTAACAAACCTTTATTCGCCAGGGACCCCTGCAAGGAGTTTTGGGATTAAATGCAGGTAGTTTCACAGGTCGCGGCCCTCTGCTCTACCTCCAGGTGTGACAGGCTGGTATCAAACCATAACAAGAGAATGGTCAACTTAACCGGGACTGGTACAAACAGACTACATGGTACCAAATCAGCAAACGAAAGGACTGTCAGAACAAGCGGAGTCAGCAACAATCAGGTATAAACAGTACCAATTGATAGGCAGAAGAGAGGTCAGGAATGGTCCGGGTCCAGAATTCACAGGGATAGCCACAAGACTTACTAGAATGCTGGAGTTTGGGTCCTAATACTCTGGTACAGGCCTTTGCACAGAGCAGGTTTAAATAGCAGAGTTGATGAGTAGGGCAGGTCACGGGTCAGAACTGGTGCTAAAGTGCCATGCGCCCTCTGTTGCAAAGAGTAGGATTGTGGCATGGGGTCCTGTGCCTGGAGCAGAGTGAAGAGCAGAGGAACCATGCCAGACAGTAGGTGTGAAAAGTAACAGTCGGACTCTTATTTGTGACAAATTCTGCGTGATTATAGTTTCTTATGTCTGAGAAGTTTATACCCCCATAAGAATTATTCTGTTGGAGCCTGATCAAACTAATTCTTGGTCTCTTACCCGCCCAAATGAATTTCCTGAAGAGGCTATTAATGTGATGAATATCTTTATTAGGAATTAATAACGGTAATTATTGAAGGAGGTAAAGGAGTTTGGGGAAAGATACCATCTTTCTAAGGTTTGCTCTACCAGTATAGGAGAGGAGGATTGGCAAGCCCTCCAGCACCTGATCGAGATCCCTGATACCAGCTGTGCTATTAAGAGAGTATAAATAAGTCATGTTCTTTGGCAACTGTACGCCAAAATAGGTGAAATGATGAGTCGCCCAACGGAATTGGAGATCTAAACCCCAGGAGGGAACCCCAATGCCATCTCCCAAATACAATGCTAATGACTTATCCATATTGACGGAGAAGCCCAAAATATCACCAAAAGAGGTAATATTGGCGAGTATCCCACCCAACAAGGTGTGAGGGTTACCTAAATATAATGAAATGTTGGCAAAAGCTGTATTTTTAGTTTCCTTCTGGCCTATTGTTATCCCTTCAAAAGTTCAGGGGGTAAATGTATCAAGCTGTTAGTTTTCGTCGACTTTGAAAAGTGGAGATGTTGCCTATAGCAACCAATCAGATTCTAGTTATCATTTATTGAGTACATTCCACAAAATGAAAGCTAGAGTCTGATCTGATTGATTGCTATAGACAACATCTCCACTTTTCAAACGAGCCAAAAACTCGCAGCTTGATACTTTTACCACCAGTGCTTTAATAGGTGCAATAACAGGTCCAATGCTAAATTAAACAATAAAGGTAAGATCGGACAACCCTGCCTCGTAACTCATCTCATTGAAATCGGGCTTCACCGGCAGCTAGTAATCAACAGAGTCATAGCTGGATTGGTGTAAAGTTATCGGATCAGCTCTATGATATCAGCATCAAAGGTACTAAGTTCTAGGGTGTAAAATTGATGAGGCCATAACACAATGTCAAATACTTTGTGTGCATCAAGACTCAACAGGGGATTATGAGAACCTCTCCATGCGGTGGAAGCAATCACAGCGGCTATTTCTGTGCATATGCCCCGAACCGAGTGCCTTCATTTAACAAAGCCTAATTGGTGTGTTGTGAGGAGGTCGGGTAAGATAGTCTGTAATCTGTCCTTCATGATATTGCCCAAATTACAATCAGTATAAGAAGCAAAGTATAATAATCCCCGGCGCTATATATATATTTGTATATAAAGCTAAAAATGTCAATATCAGTAAAGGATTCTTTATTATTGTATTGAGATGAAAGCAAATGCACACTTGAATAGTGGCAGTGCTACATCTAGTAAAGGAAAATGTTGCAGTAAACACAATTAAATGTACGAGGCTGAAGTTAGCTTCTTATTCACGCTTCAGCTTCTTATTCCGAAAAGCTTATTTTTAAAGGATAAAATCAAATTGGATCACTGATTTCACATCAGATTGACACTAAAGGGTGTCCCTTACACAAGCTGTAATAGTATTTACCCTGACCCAACAAGTTTTTGGGCATGAAATCAGGGGGCAAAGTCACCATATTTTGAATAAGTAGCTGTAGTTTTTCAAGGGTTAAATGTCATTGGGCCACCAATTCGATAGTGGGAAAACAACAAAGGGTGGTCAGTTACATATAACACACTTGTCTTTTGCCTGACACAACACTGTTTTGGGCATGAAATCAGGTGGCAAAGTGGGCACAGATAGCATTTTCATTATTTTGAATAAGAAGTTTTGCAAGGGTTGATGTTTTTATTAAAAATTGCAACAAAAATAAATCCAATATCACTTTGTCCAAGATAAAATAGACTATATACATCATCCAAATGGTAAAAAGGACCAATATGAACAAAACTTCACACACCCAATTCTACTACAATCCCACCAAAAAACAACTAATACACCACTTCACAAATATATAAAAAAAACAAAAAAAACACAAAACAAAATAAAAACTTGCATGAGAGAAACATGCCAACTCCTAGCACAATACTCTGCATTACCACAACCCCACCACCAATCTATAATACCACCCACACATCCTTTACTCTCAGGTAATGAAAGCAAACTGTCAATGTATGTGAACCTTTCTATAAAAAAAAAGGGTTTCCACAAAATCTAATAGTGATAAAACAGGATAGATAGCCAAGAATAGAGAGACTGCCAGATGTTAGCTACCGCTTAGGGAGGTCTTAAACCTCGCCAGAGTCTACCCCAGCTCGCAGCATCCATCCGGCCCCTCTCCATTTCCCTTATTTTCCTAACCTCGTGCAGAAAACTATCCACCACCTCACTACAGGGAAGGATTTTGCCCCTAATGGACACTAAACACTGTGCACTCCATGTGTAAAACCTAACAACTACGCCAACTAAGAAACGAGAGCTTAAATCAAAATTCCCACATTTTTTGAGCACTCCATACACCCACTCAGGGTAACTAAGCCCTGAAAGACAGGGAAGGCCTAAAGCTGGGTAAACACTACTCTGTTTTCGTCCAATAATCGCCTCAAACAGCCGACATACGACCGCTCGTTCAAAAGTCGGGTCAGTGTGTACAGTGACACAATAGTCGAATGTCTGCCCAAATGGACTATTATCGCCTCATTTGGTTGGTTGTACCGTTTAATATTTTCGATCCAATCTAGTTTCTGCTGTGTAGTGTGTATAAACTTCCAACCGATCCACGACAATCCTCCGATACTTCCTCGACCTGGGGGGCGTGTGTATGTAAATTTTTTATGTCAATCCCAGTCCCAAGTGGTGCAGAATTCGCACATCACTGTGTTTTGTATCGATGTATATTGCATTTGTCTGGCTGCAGACCATTACACTTGTGTAAAGCATGTGTGTTATTACCCTTTGCGTCTTTATACACTTATACCTTTATAACCTATTAAAGTTATATTAACCTTTATTAACTTATAATTGTGAAGTACCCAGAATAAACCACACAGTGTTCAAGCAACATTTTTATTGCTGGAAAAGTTACAAAAATTTTAACACACAAAGAAAGATCCGCATGAGAAGTGAGCGCGCCCATACCAATCACAGAGCTGAGTACTGCAGAGTATTATTTTTAGTATTTAGTATTTTTAAAGGTGCTACTGGTTTGTGGCAGAACAGGTCTTGATGTCGTTTCTATTCCCTTTGATTTCTTTATCTATGAAACAAGGAAATAAATAAATGTTTAACATTTAACTTCAATATCTGTAATTTATATTCAACGACATAAATACTCTCATTTTCTCACCTTGCACACTGCTCGAGAACAGTTTATATTTTGGTCCCTGTGGCGAAATCGCGATAATAGCGGGCTTAACCTCCGAGCATTCTGTAAAACAGGCGCCATTTTGGTTATTATAACGGTACAGGTATGTGCTCAAAGCATTTACATGTCTACACATGTTCACTGAAATACCTTCGTGTAGAACTTCTTTAGTATATTTTTCTTTTCTTTTTTAAATTTTTCCTTGTTTGCTAACAGGTGTAACATTAGTGGTATCAGTGGTATCTAAACAGGCCTTCTCACCGTTAATTCTTCGTTCTGACATAAAAAATTAGGTTATAAATTAGCCTTTTACATTGCTTTATATGACACTACATCTACACTACAGGTACACTACTTGTGCTACTGACCTTTTTTTTTTTTTTTTTTTTAACTATTTATTTTGAGAAATAGCAATCATGTACAGATAAGATTCAACAAATAATACATTTGCAGGGATAGAAACAAAAACAGAGAACAGTACATATCATGGGTATCTGTCAATGAAGCTGAAAATATTTGAGTAGCAAATATCCAAGACAGCCAGAGGATGTCAATAAACAGACCGGCAAATATATAATTGTTATCCAGAATACACAAGAAACTATAACATTTTATAACAATATAATGTGGGAGGGTGAAGGGGGGTAAGAGGGGAGGGGGGGGGGTACTGATCGCCACCGAGAATGAAGGAAAAAGAAAGCACACTTCCCTTTGTCCACACAATTCCTTATCCTCATCTTGTCCTTCTTAAGAAGAGAAACAAATAATTAAAGACAAAAATAGAAATAGATAAATGAAAGAGTGGCCATAAAGATATCAGATTATTACTTAGATTCTCTGAGGAGGGAGACCGCGTCAAGAATCAGGCCACCTATGAGTACAGGGAGTTCTTTTCAGGAGGAAGGAGATGGTACAAGAGGTATGGAGTTATAAGTAAAGCCAAGGAGCCCATATCTGGTGAAATTTATCACCCTTATCATGCAGGTGGTATGTAATCTGTTCCATCCGGGCGATAAACCAGACATAGAACCGCAGGGCCGCCATAGTGGTAGGCTCAACTTGTTTCCATGACTTAGCTACTAGGCAACGCGCAGCTGCAAGGACTTGGGAAGCCAATTTCGCAGACTCTCTATCACCATCAATCAGAGGGTAGCAGAGAAGAAAAGACCATGGGTCTTTCAGGACAGGGCATGGAAGGAGGGAGGAGAGGAGGGCCCTAACTCGATCCCAAAAGGAGGATATTTTAGGGCAGGGCCACCAAATATGAAAAAAGGAGCCCATCTGGCCACAACCCCGCCAACATAATGGAGAACTAGAGGGGAACATTTTAGTGAGTTTTTCAGGTGTGTAGTACCACCTAAAGTATACTTTATATGCGTTCTCCTTTACCGAAGTAGAAATAGAGCTAGTGGCGACTTGGTCCCTTATGGGTTCCCAATAATCCTCCTCTGGGGGGGGGCCCAGATCCCTCTCCCACTCCCTCTCATGCCTACCGCCCGGAGGAAAAAATACATTGAGAATTAAGCTGTAAACATAGGAGATCGTGCCCTTACCTAAAGGTGAGGAGAAACATAGGGATTCTAAGGGAGACCTAAGAGGGAGGAGATGAGCTCCCCTGAGGAGAGAGCCCACAAAGTGTCGTAGCTGGAAATATTTGTAGAATTTAGGATGAAGACTTGGATATTTAGAGCGTAGAACATCCCAGGAGATGAAGGCCCCCTGAACTAGTAGGTCTCCGACAAATCGAACTCCCGCGGTGACCCAGGGGCTATAGAGGGCAGAGGAAAGCCCAGGAGGGAAGGCAGGGTTACCCCAAAGAGGTAATACAGTAAGAGAGGACACCGGTATTCTGAGATGGGGTCGGCAGGTCTCCCATACTGCAGCTGAAAATATTAAGGTAGGACATTGGGAGGTGAGGGGAGATCTAATTTGTTTAGAGAGACCCCATATACAGGACAAAATTAGAAAATTAAGATAAGCGGATTCGATGTCAACCCACGACAGTGCCGTGGGGGGGGCAAAGGAGGCTACAATCTGGCTCAGATGAGCCGCCCACTAATAAATTTTCAAATCCGGGAAACCCCTACCTCCACCTCTGATGGGTCTCTTTAAGAGAGCCAGCTTAATTCTGGGAGACGGCCGTTCCAGATAAATCTAGAGAGACATTTTTAGATAGATGTCAGATACGAGAGGGGGACTCGAACAGGAAGAGTTTGGAAATAATAGAGGAGCTTAGGAAGGAGGTTCATCTTGATAGAGATGACCCTGCCCAGCCACGAAATGATCAGTGAGCGCCAGGAGAACAGTTCAGACATAATCTTAGCAAAGAGACCCGGGTAGTTCTCCCGGTAGAGGGAGTCATAGGAGTCGGTAATAAAGATACATAAGTATTTAATTTTCTTTCTCTGCCACCGAAAGTTAAAGCGGGAGGTGAGTACCAGTCCCTCTGGGGAGGGAATATTAAGGAGGAGAGCTTCCGATTTCGAAATATTGATCTTGTAACCTGAGAGGAGCCCATATTGATGTAATATGCTAAAGAGTCCAGGGAGAGACTTCTCAGGCTGCAAGAGAGTCAGAAGGACATCGTCCGCAAAGAGAGCTTACTCTCCAGGTTCCCCGTCCGCACACCCTGTATGCTCGGGCAGGCCCGAATAGAGGCTGCAAGAGGCTCAACAACAAGGGCAAAGATGAGAGGAGACAGAGGGCACCCCTGGCGTGTACCGTTGGATATGGCTATAAGGTCAGAAGGAGAGCCGTTGATCGTGACTCTTGCGGAGGGTTGGGAGTATAAGGCTTGAATACCCGTGAGGAGGTTACCCGAAATCCCAAACACCGACAAGGCTCGGGACATAAAGCTCCAGGAGATCCTGTCAAAAGCCTTCTCGGCATCAAGGGAGAGAACAATGGCTGAGGCCCTCTTGGTATTAATGATATGAATCAGGTCAACGACTCTCCTAGTGTTGTCTCTGGCCTGACGACCCGGTATAAAACCAACCTGATCATAATGTATAAGGGAGGGAAGGACCGAATTTAGTCTATTAGCCAAAATTTTAGCATATAATTTAACATCTGTATTAAGCAGGGAAATAGGGCGATAACTAGCGCAGTCATAAACATCTTTACCCTCTTTATGGATAATGGAGATCCGAGCCTCCAAGGAATCCCTAGACCAGGAACCCCCAGTCAGGATTGAGTTGAATAGGGTGTGCAAACGGGGGACCAGGAGACCAGGAAACTTCTTATAGTATACAGCAGTAAAGCCGTCCGGCCCCGGAGCCTTTCCTGTTTTCTGAGATTTTATGGTTTGTTCGATTTCATCTCTAGTAATCTCGTCCCCCAGAAGAGTACTAGCCACTGGGGAGAGTTTCGGAAGTTTAGCAGTAGAAAGAAAAGATTCAATCAACTGTGAGTGTTGCTGGGAGACTAGGGGGTCAGACGGTTGGGGGAGATTATAAAGTTTAGTGTAATAGGATTGGAAGGCAGCACGTATCCGCTGAGGGTCATAGTGTAAAATTCCATCGGAGTCTCTGATAGCCAGGAGATTCCAGGCTGCTATCTTAGCTCTAAGTTTGGTGGCCAGCAATCTATCGGCCTTGTCGCCCTTTTCATAGTAGCGCTGATTGAGCCACTTCAGCTTATTAGCAACCTGATGGGACAGCAAAAGATTTAGTTCACCACGGACAGAAGCAATTTCCTGGAGAACCAAGGGATCAGGTTTCAGTTTGCGGCGTTGCTCTAGAGCTCTCAACGAGTCCGTCAGTTGGATAGTTTTAGCCAAACGGAATCGCTTAGTCCGAGACGCCAAGGCAATAAAATGGCCCCGTATTACCGCCTTATGGGCGTCCCAAAGTGTCATAGGAGAGATATCAGGGGTGTCGTTCATCTCAAAGTATTCAGAGAGAAGAGAATTTAGGTGAGTAATGGTTTCTTTATCATGCAGGAGTGATTCGTTGATTCTCCAGGTTGCTCTAGGAGGGCGGTGAGCAAGGGAGGTGAGAACAGCGGAAACAGGGGCATGGTCTGACCAGGTCACAGGGAAGATTTGGCAGGAGCTAAGTTTAAGAGTGAGGTCGTGGCTGAGCAGGATCATGTCAAACCGGGAGTAGGTATTATGGGGAGAAGAAAAAAAGGTATAGTCCCTGGCCAGGGGGTCTAGTACTCTCCATGAGTCGTATAAATTATGGAGTTTCAGAAAAGCCTGTAAGGCAGCTGTGCTGTGGGCATCTCTTCTCGAGGGAGGAGAGGAGGGGACTGAGGAACGGTCTATAGTCGGGGCTAAAACAGCATTGAAGTCACCAGCGACCACAAGCTCACCTTGACGAACATGCGCTAGCAAAGAGTCCAGTTTTTTGAAGAACCTATGCTGGTCGGTGTTGGGTGCATAGAGGTTCACTAGAGTGCAGGGGAGATTATTCAGAGTGCCAATGAGAATCAGGAATCTACCTTCTTTATCTTTATGGGAGTCTTGAAGTTCGAAATTTAAGTGACGCGCAAATAGGATTGCTACACCCCGCTTTTTCTGCCTATGGTCACATGCATGGAATGTCAAGGAAAATTTTCTGGAGCGGAGCTCGGGGTGGAGATGGTGGACAAAATGAGTTTCTTGTAGGAATATCAAGTCCCCCTTGAGAGATTTAAGAGAGTAATGGAGTTTAGCCCGTTTCTGTGGGGAGTTGAGGCCCTTGACATTATAGGAGATAAGGTTAAGGGTCATAGGAGAATCAAAGAGAGGAGCTCTAGAGACCAGAAGAGGGAAGAAATGTCAGGGGAGAGGAGAAAAAAGGAAGAGTGTACAGGGGATGAGATGGTAGGTGGCGACCAGTAAGGAGAAGGAGGGGAGAACCAAAGGTTAAAGGTACAAGGGGATCGACATAGCGGACCAAAGTCCACTTGCCGTAAATGCTGGTAGAGGATAGGACAGGATGGACAGGCCATCAGGGGTACCAGCGTAGAGCCCTAGGCTCTAAGGGGGGTGGTAGACTAAAAGAAACCACAGAGGAACACGGAGGGCCGGGGGACCCAGAGGGGGGATTCGAGAGACCTTTTTAGTGTGTATGACCTATTGGGAGGGAGGGGAATGAGGAGGGAGTAGGGAGATTACTGACCCTTACAGTAGATGGTAAAAAGGGGGTAGTACAAGAAAGAAGAAGACAGAGGTAATAGTTATCAGCAATAACCATATTATATAAGGCAGAAAATAACTCGCAAACACTAGACATATCGTAGAATACACATGTGAAGCCACCGAGTGTGGTCCAGTAAAAGAGCTATGTAAAGAAAAACAAATGAACAGCATAACAACCGTAAAAACAACATGAAGACAGTTAGAACAAAGCATCACAACTACTTATCGGTGGCGAGAGCAGTAGCTGTAGTGTGCGCATCACCCGTGTCTCGTCTCACCTAGAAGATGTAAAGAACAGCAGCTCGCCTTCTCATGAGGCGAGCAACAACAAGGTAACAGATAATGTAAGGCACAGCAGTGTCTAGCATCAACATTATAGTTTTAGTGTAGTAGAAAATGAGAGGCAAGGACATCTGAAGACATGGGAGCCTTGCGGTCTGTGTCCAATTGTAGAACTATGCCAGGAAGTAAAGAGGGCCACAACGAGACCTGTAGAGGGAAGTGCGGCCGCACTTTGAGGGAGGAGCAGGGACGGAAACGACCCGGTCAGGTATCTGCAGATTGCGGTTTAGAGTGTCGAGGGACAGTTGACCAGTCTCTGCGAGGAGGCCGTTGTGCTCTCGGTGTTGCGGGATCTGTCACGTTAGCAAGGGCTTGAGGAACATCCGGGGAGGCTTGTTGATTCAGTCCAATCTTTCGCAGGAGGTCTCGTGCTTCGCCTAAGCTTTTAGCTGACAGTTGTTGGTTCTGGTGCCAAAGATAGAGACAGAAGGGGAACCCCCAGCGATATCTGATGTTGTTCTCTCTGAGGATTGAGGTGACAGGCTGAAGTGCCCGCCTCCGAGACAATGTGGTGGGAGAGAGATCCTGAAAAATTTGGAGGGAATATCCTTCATAAGATAAAGCAGGAAGCTTTCTAGCTGCTTGCAAGACAGCCTCTTTGGTTGTGAAGTAATGAAGGCGGAGGTTAACGTCTCTAGGAGCAGCTTGATCCGATGGGCGGGGTTTAAGAGCTCTGTGGGCTCTATCCAGCAAGAATTGATCTTCTGGGACTTCTGGAGCAAGCTGGGAGAACAATTTCCGGAGATAAGGATCCAGGTGCACCGATTCTACGGACTCTGGGATGCCTTCAATTCAGAGGTTATTTCTCCGGGCTCTATTGTCCATATCTTCTTGACGTTCATGGATAGTATTGAGCTCCTTGCGGATTTCAGTTAGGTTATCGGTCGTAGTTTCTTGACCTGAGGCAAAATCATCCATCCTCCTCTCAATATGATACGTGCGAGAGAGCCCAATGAGGATACCTCTGACCTCAGACTATGAAGAGCGTGTTGAACTTCAGCGTGGACTGAAGACCGTAGCTCCTTCATTTCTTTGATCAAAGAGAGGAAGTCTTTTTTGGTAACTGGAGCAGACACATCCTCGTCGGAGTCTGAGTCCTCATGGGAACCGGCTTGTTCTGTAGAGGACTTATTAGGGTAATATTGGGGGATACCCTTCGAGTGAGGTTTTTTGTTTTTCGGCATAACTAAGTAGAGTTGGGTCAATGATGAAGGAGGAATCGGAGAAAGTAGGTCAAATATAACAAATTTCCGAACAGAAGATTCGATCAGAAAAGGCCTCTCGGGAATGAGGTAACCGTTACATCACAGCTATCTACTAGGGACCCCGGCCATCCTCAGTGGACCAAATGCGAAGTTAGAACATATTTACAAACTCTTGGTATCGTGCAGGTTTTGGGCTGCGATTAGTGGGCGACCCCTGGAATTTATCAGTTGCACCGCTTCAAAGGTGACAGATCGGAGCGTTTTACTGTGGGGGTATCTTGCCTGTTGCAGAGGAGATTTAAACAACAGAGCCCCAGACAGATGGGAGCCGCGGCCACAGAGATGGGGACAAATCACAAAGGGCCTCTCAGCTTCACAGGCCGCAATTCAGCTGTGTGCCCGCCACCAGGTTAATGGTGTGGATGCAGGTGGCTGAATTTCTCTAGTCAGGCTCGTACCTTCTGAGAGGGGTCAGACAAAGCAGGTCCTGCAGCAGGCAGATCACGGCTCCCCTCTGTAGTCTCCTCGGTGTCCCGTGATGTCCGACCGGGCCCACAGCCGTGGATAGAGGGAGGCTTCTTCCACACCGCCTGGCGGCAGCGCCTCGCTCCACGGGCTCCCCCGATCTTAATATGGAGGCAGGGTCAGGCTGGGAAGGCAGGACCACCACGGAGCTCCACAGCCGCTTGTCCGGAAGTCCTACGGCGGCACCAGAAGCTATGTGCGCCCCGAGTGACAGGGGCTCCGGCCAGAGGTCAGTGAGGTCGGCAGGGCTCCGCGGGAGGCAGGGGCGATCCAGCAACCAGGCGCCAGCCGGCCCACCCTGTAAGAGGGCACTTGGAGCAATAACTTCAGCCGGCTGCAGGGGGGCTCCAGATGTCCCAAGAAGCAGGCAAGTGACCCCGGAGGGTCTAGTGATCGTCACACGTCGCCCGGACTGCTTTGGCAGTATAAAAGCCTGATGACAGGGTAATTTTAGCAGTTTGGAGAAGGGAGAGCCCAAAACTCGCAGCTATCCGAGATGGCGTCTTAGCCACGCCCCGGCTACTGACCTTTTTTAATGTCGTTGTCGTCCTGGTCCAGTACTTTGACCATCATCTCCACCTCTCTTGGCCTCATTGGATTTGCTCTTTGCTCTTCTTGAGTATCTCCATCCCCCACCTTAACTTTTCCCAAAAATTTTGGCCCTTCCAGCACCATCTCTGACTCTGTCTTTATCTCCGTCTCCGTCTCCATAGCTGCAACCCCCACTGACATCTTCTCCTCACCCGCAACCCCCACTGCCACCTTCTCCTCAACCTTTACCCCCACTGCCACTTGCTCACTCGCCATCCTCTGACGTTCCTCGGCGCCAAACTGGTTCCTCTGTCACTTTATACACTCTGACATGGGCGTTTGTTTCTGCTGTGGACCAATCAGAGTTGATGCACGCCGAGAATGGAGCATTCCATTACATACGAAGGGATTTTATTATTAGGGAATATTCATTGCATTCCACTTTAGCAGTTAAATGTTTTTCTAAATTTAATGTATATTACTAAACTTCTATTTTATAGAAATGAATGAAGAGACAGTGTTGCCTTCTCTATTTAGGCAGCTTTGGGAGTTAACTATAGCGAAAGCTCTGCCCCTTTATGCTAATGTCTTTGGTATCTCGTTACATTTTCCGCAAATGTCGCTGCAGTGTGTACGAAATTGAAATCATTACTCACAACAAAATGGCTGTAAAAAGTCGCTAAAGGGACGTCCGCTCTTCCCTTTATCGTCCTAAACAAGGCTAGTGTGTATGCAGTCCATGGAACGAGCGATCAAACCATCGGTCGCATGTAAAATTGCTCGGCATAGAAAGTTGGTTGAAATTTCTGTAGTGTGTACCCAGCTTAAGGCGTGGGACAATCCCTTGTAAACCTCTATATTAAAAGGACACTGAAGCAAGAAGTGGTCTATTGTCTCCACCTCTCCGTGACATTCCTCCCGTGGACAACCATGATCATCGACACCCCTATGCTTCAGGTTCCTCTTAACGAAGAGCCTCCCTTGAAATGCAAGCCAAGTGAGATCTCTAAACATCGGAGGAATCCGCTTGGAATTCACAAAAGACAGACCCTTCAAGCTCATATCACCTGGGCAATCTTTTAGTAACAAGGGCACATCAAAGTGAGTACGCAAAATCCTCCTCTCCAACACCCTTCTAGAAGAGTTTTTTGCCTCACCCACCTCAATCTGCTATTTCCTTGTCACCTTTAAACCCTGAACCACATAGGCCGGGAGGTATCCATGCTTAACTCGAAGACTTTTTACGGGACCCCCATCCGACCATGCGTTGAGAAAGGGGTGCACCCAAACACGAAAGCCAGCTAGAGAATGCAGTACTAAAGAACAGCACTGGGTTTACCATTCCCTGTAACCCAAGTCATCAATTCAATTGCTTATAGACTTCTCCTCCCCTCCTCTCTTAAGGTTCACAATACCTTCCACATTTCTCTATTGAAAACTCTTGTACTTAATAAATTTACCCGCATTCCCTCCCAACTGATTACACCTACGGACGGTGATGAGTGTGAGATTAGATACATCCTGGATGTCCGCCGCGGACACTCCCAGTATTTGGTCCACTGGAAAGGGTTTGGACCCGAAGAAAGGTACTGGGTAAATGAAGAGGATCTCCTTGCCCCTCGTATTTTGCCTGCAATCTTGAAGAAATTTTCTTGTAAGTATTTCCCTTCTTGGAATACAGATGCCGGGCAGTAATACAAACGCATCCCATTGCCTATGAATGAGCTGCGGTTACAATCATTATGTATTGCTGCAAATCGAAGTGATGCATAATGCAGTATCGCTGCTATTTACCATGCTGGAGCCTCTGCCACAAAGTAATTTTACTGTTCACTGGCAGTCTAACACTGCTGGCAAATGGAGGAAGCGCTAAGGCTCTTTAACGCTTGTTAAATAGTCCTCTAATTGTCATGAGTCGCTGCAGTACTCACAGCCGCCGCAGCTCGCTTCCTGTCCTCTCCGGCGTCCCGGGCGTCACCATGACGACCAGGGCGTCACTTCCTCCCAACTCCCGACCGTTGCCAAGGCAACAGCCAGACGCCTCTTCAGCGCCGCGTCCCGGCAGCCGGGCGTGCACGCGCATAGGGGGCAAGTAATCAGATTCAGCCTGTGGCTGAATTAGCAGGCATTAGCCTGCAAGTGTGGATTCCAGGGCTAAGCCCTGATTGGTGCTTAGTGTAGCAGGCAATTAGCCTGCAAGTGTGCTCTATCTGGGGGCAGGCTCTGATTGGCTGCTGGCTGTATTTAAGGCAATGAGGTCTGCTGCCTCATTGCCGGTTATAGCTTCTGTTCCCAGTCTGCTGACCTTCTCTGTGTCCTGTTCCTGCCTATTGAACTTTCTGCTGATTACCCGTGTATGACCCTTTGCCTGGATTTGGACTTTGCTTGTGTATCTTGTGACCCTGACCTCTGGCTTGTTTATCGATCTTCCTGTCTGCTTGTGACCCTTGACCTCGGCTTGTTAATTGGAATTGCTATCTGCTGCCGGCCCTTGACCTCTGCTTGGACTTCACTCCGTTTGCCTGGGTTCTCCCCAGCCAGTACACACTTCACGATCCTCTGTCAGTCTGCAGCCCAGTCTGTCCCCACCATCTGGGGCTCCAGTGAACACCTGATTGGCAGAGTAGACTCCGGGTTGTGTTGTGCCGGCTGGAGGGGTTCCTAACACTAATACTGATGTGTCTGTAATTTTCATCATGAGTCATTCATTTTCACCATGACTACACACAGGCCTACCATCCTGCAATACCAGAACAGATGTTGCGGCGGTACAAGTACTTGTTAAATAAGCTTTTCCATGCACAGTTGAAGCTATCGCCTCCAATTCCTACCACCAATGATAGTGGTGTTATTACGCCTGATTCATTAAGGAAAGTTACGCAAAAAACATTTTGTAAGTTTTCTTACTCAAGTGTTCTGGACAAAACCATGTTGCAGTGCAAATTAGTTTATTATTTTGCACATAAGGAAAATACGAACTGTTTTTCATGTAGCACACAAATACTTTAAAGCTTATTTGTACACTGAAATGTAAAGTTGATCTAGGACATACTCTACCCCAACTATAAATCTGCCATCACATTTTAAATTTACCTCCCCCTCCAATGCAACATGGTTTTGCCTTACTTACTTACTTTTGCTTAACTTTTCTTAATAAATCAGGCCCATCTTCACTAGTAACCCTTTAATGTGGTGAAACGAGAAAAAGCCCTAACACCTGCAAAAACACCTGTTAGGGCTTTTCAACCATTAAGAAATTGACCCCTTGGGGGCATGGCTTGGACACCATTTCAGGAGGTCGCATGTTTTGTGAGCTTCGTTAACCCTGTGGCTAAAACCTGCAAACATTGGGGCTTCCCCTGCTCTAAATGGCCCAGTGTCCCGGCAGTCAGTGGAGAGTGTCCCTGTGGTCTCTTGCCGCCAGCCTGCTATCTAGCCCAGAGGTGCAGGCACTGTTCTGGAGGCCCTCGGTGCGCCTGAATCCCCGGGCTCAAGTGTTGCCGTCCAACACCGCGGACCTCACCGGACATCTCTACCGCGCCCGGGCTGACTGAGGATCCCGGCAGCAGTTCCCCTGTTTGCGCTGGCTGGCAGGTCAGAAGTAGGAGCCCCTCTGGACGTGCCGACGCGCAGCTAGTCCTGACCATTGTATAGCTGGAGCCGCGGCAGCCAATGTGCCCCCCTGGTGTCTTCTCTTACGCCCCCCTCCCTCTTCAGGCAGAGTGCACTGGCTGGAAGATCTCTGCTAAACAACTGCACAGTGAGTACTATTGCTAGTTTTCACAAGCTATACTGTGCCGATTGGGCTGTGGTGCCTACTGCTTATTGTCCACCCGGGGTGCCTGCGGTCCTGCTTGCCCTCGCCTGGTGCCACATTTTAGATTGCTGACAAGCGATCTTACTTACCTTATCACACAGGCTGTATTTTACAAGTCGGTTGACTTGCTTCACCTCATCCGTCTGATAAACAATACTGCCCTCTAGTGGTTACTGAAGCGCACTGCAACTACTACAAATTGCTGTGGCAAATATTACTATCTATCTGATGACTGTCTGTAAGAATAGTGGCACACTAGGATTCAAGTTTTTGAACTTTTGCTCAAACTACGGAATCCTTATACCATACCATCTCACTGCTCTCTAGCTAAAAGATCCTGTTTCAACGCTTTGAGTGCAACGTTGACAATATCTATAAAAGAAAAATCCGGTGCTCAGGATAGCCTTGTAATCCCTCTGGAGGAGTGTGTGTATTAATTCTATTTTCCATGTCGAATATATGCCCTGAGGAGGCATTTAGATTCCCTCTGTGGCACCTGTGGGCCCTTGCCTGATCTCACGGCGGCACGAGAGTACTACCAACTACACCTATCTGAAGAAAGCTTATCATAGGGCCTTCTCCACCTTCTCTTTCAAGGTTCCTTGATATTCCACACTGTTCATCTACAGCGACCACTATTGCTACGGGTTCTCTGATGTAATGCTATAATAATAGTTCTTGACCGGACGGGCCTTTCTCATGTTCCCATAGGAAAAGACGCAACAGCTCTCTCCCCCTTTTTTCCCCCTTCTCTGGCTTCATTTCTCTGTGTATAAAATACATCCTTTGCGGATTGAAGAAATATGTCACAAAAAATAAGAAACCAACTCAAACTGCTCCATCCAACTTCTTCGGCTCAAAAGGCAAACCTGCTTCTCAGTCGTCTGACCATCCTGAGACTCTAGGTTCTCCGTTATCTGCAGAGATGGAACTCGACCCGCAGATACTAGCAATTATGACTAATCCAATTAAAGGTGTCAAAAATACTTTTCAACAGGAACTTGCCAAGGTGGTCAATGACTTTAAATCCAAAATTGTGTCTTTAGGTAACAGAAGACACCATCGAGTCCAAAACAGACGACCTATGTCGTTCCCACGATGTCCTCAGCAAAGAGATATCCCGCCTCCACGATGATCTCGAGTCTATAAAAGAAAAGCAGGAGGACTTGGAAAATGGCTCCAGACGGAACAACATCCGCATACGTAATGTTTCAGAAAACATTTCTGCATCTGAACTGCCTTCATTTCTAAAGGACTTATTTGTTCACATGCTCTCGGATCTCTCAGATGTGGAATGTATTTTGGATCGAGCACACAGAGCCCTTAGAGCTCGGCCAGCCTCTGATCGACCTCCGCAGGACATCATTGTCGGTCTTCATTACTTTCGTACTAGGGAGAGGATCATCATGGCTACTAGAGACAGCTCTTCCATCGCCTTTCTTGAAATGGACATATAATTGTTCCAAGACCTGGCGCCTTCCACCATTCAGAAGCGTAGAGAACTACAACCAATCACTAGGCTCCTTCGACAACACAACGTTAGATACAGTTGGGGCTTTCCTTTCCAGCAACAGGTCTTTACAGCTAATGGCTCACATCACGTTAAAACTCTGACACAAGGTCAAGACCTACTGGCAAAGCTCGATATCCTCCCTGCTGCACTTCCCTCCCATTCCGGTTCTCCGGAGCCCCAACGATCTGCTCCTCCAAATCCTGAATGGCCCAGGGTCTCTCGTCGACGAGTCAGAGATGTGACTCCACCGTGATTGAGATGGTGTTCTTCTTGAAGGCTCCTTTCCATATTTCGTCGGTAGGGATGGACTATCTCTGTCTTTTCTTTTACAGGTTGATGCCCGCCACGGACGACTTATATCTTTAGGCAATCCTTCTGGCTCGCCTGGTTTATGTTAAAGCACCACTACACATTTCGTTTTAATATGTGATCTGTGCTTTTGGTTTTCTTGTTTCACTGCTCTCTTTCCCTCTGGATGTCTTATCATGCTTATCTCCCTTCTTCCTTGTCGTCGTCCCCCCCGCCTCCCATCTTCCCTTTTTCCTCTCTCCCCGCTTTTTCTCTCCCTTCTGGTTTTTATGGTTTTTTATCATAATTTGCTGAAGATAACATGCTAATGTTTCTACGTTATTATATGCTGTTTGATCCAATATATTTTTACCCCCCCTTTTCTCTTTCTTTGCTCCGGGAAGGCCTCCCACTTTCCCAATCTTCTTCCTCTCCCTTCTTTTCCTTCTTCCCCCTAGCCTTCTCCCTCTTTTCTTTCCTCCCTACCTTTCCCCTTTAACTGTCCCTTTAGTCCCCCCCTTTTTGTTGCCCTCTTCTCTTCCTGCTCTTCAATTAAACTTTAAACTTTGTTATGTGAGTTATATTTGTTATTCATGTTAAGTTTATCAAACTGTTGCGTACTACCTATGGTTTCTTCTATTTCTCATATTATGCTGTTATACCTCGCTGTCGGTCTGGACTGTCTTCCAAGCTAGATACCAGGCCTACCACCCAAGCACCCTATTAGTTCGTTACTTGATATTATGTATTTTTTGCATTGCAGTCCTGAACCCTCTGGGGTTCCCATGCCTAAGGGTTCTCCCCCAATTGGGCTTCCCTTTTCCTCTCTCCCTTCCCTCTCCCGTTGTGGCTTTTTCTATCTCTGTTTTTTCTCTTCCCCCTTCTGTCCTACTAGAAAAGTTAATTAAGTCTTTCAATTTTTTTTGTCTGTTTTTGCATCCTGAGACCGAATTCTCCCTCTTTATATGGCGTTGAAACTTCTCTCAATTAACGTGGATGGGCTTAACTCCCCCCCGCAAACGTACTATAGTCTTGGGGGCCTGCAGGAGAGAGAAGGCGGACATCGTCTTCTTACAAGAGACTCACCTCACAGGTATTCACACTCAGCTCCAAGGTAAACAATTTTCACAGACGTTTTTCGCTTCTGCTGACTGTAAAAAAAGGGGAGTTGCGATACTCTTTCATAGCAAGGTCCCTTTCTCCCATACCTCCACATATGCGGATCCAGAGGGCCGCTTTCTGATAGTTTCTGGTACTATCCACTCTTCCCAAATCACTTTTATATCTGTTTATGCCCCTAACCAAGGTCAAAGTTCCTTTTTTACCAGTCCATTTAAACATTTGGAGGGATTACCACCAGGACACCTGATAGTAGGCAGAGACTTTAATACAGTTCTTGACCTGACCTTGGATAAATCCTCTTCTTCTCCGTCTTCAAAAATAAACCCTTCTTCCTCTAAAGATTCATTGACTCTAACTTCTCTACTTAAGCAGTACAACCTACATGACTCCTGGAGCCTCAAAAATTCAACGGCTAGGGACTATACTTATTTCTCGGCACCTCATCTGGTATACTCCCGTATTGATATGCTCCATATTTCCCACTCACGTCCCACACAACCCATGCGGGCATCACGCCATTTTCATGGACTAATCATGCGGGTGTATACATCTTATTAGATCTTATCTACCAACCTCCTCGCTCCAGTCGGAGGTGCTTGGTTAATTCGATTCTTCTGAATGACTCTGCCGCATTATCCATCCACACGTCTATCACTTATCACTTATTATTTCTTAGAGAATTCCTCCCCCTCTATGGCGCCTGGAGTTGTTTGGGAAGCTCATAAGGCCACCATTTGTGGACAATTGATTAGTACATCCGCTGCAGTTAGAAAGAAGTCAGCAGCGGAGATTTCTTCGCTTGAACAACGAATTTCTGCCTTGCTCACCCAGCACAGGGTTTGCCCTGATCCCGGCTTATTGACACAAATAGATTCTCTAAAAGGCCAACTGAATACCCTTCTCTCCCGGAAGGCTGCTTGTATAATGCAAAAACTTCAACAACGCTTTTATGACAAGGCCGATAAAACGGACTGTGCTGGCTGGGAAATTACGGAAAAACTGGGCATCAGGTTTTATTGATAGACTTCGCAAGACAGCTCAGACCCCTATTACATATGATCCCTCCTCTATTCTCCGTATTTTTCGAGACTATTATTCTTCTCTCTATAACCTCCCTGCGCCCCTGCCCAGGGGGACCTCCTAGCACAGAACTTGGGTACTTACCTAGCCAATACTCCCCTCCCCAAGCTCACTACAGCCCAGCTTTCTCACCTGGACTCTGTTGTTACACAAGATGAAGTCCTGGCAGCCATAAAATCTCTTAAAACCTCCTCAGCCCCAGGACCGGACGGCTTCACTGCTCAATACTATATAAAGTTTGAGCAGGTCCTTGTACCCCATTTGAACACCCTCTTTAATTGTATTTTAGACCCTTTTACCACCCAGGCCAACATTGTAGTGATCCCAAAGCCAGCGAAGGACCATACCTTATGCACCAGTTATAGGCCCATATCGCTTCTAAATGTTGACTTGAAGCTTTATGCAAAAATATTGGCCAATAGACTAAATCCGCTCCTACCTTCCTTTATTCATCCTGACCAGGTTGGTTTCCTACCCGGGAGACAGGCCCCGGATAATACCAGGAGGACCATCGACTTGATCCACTCTATTCATACAGGTAAAATTCCCTCTCTAATCATGGCTTTAAATGCCAAAAAAGCCTTTGACCGTTTCTCCTGGTCGTTTATGGGTGGGGTCCTTCGGTCGATGGGCTTCTCTGGTAGATTTTTAACCGTCATATTGGCATTATATACATCTCCTTTGGCCACTGTATCAGCTAATGGAATCACATCAACACCGTTTGGACTAGCAAATGGCACACGTCAGGGGTGCCCCCTCTCTCTGTTCATTTTTGCCCTCATGATTAAACCATTGGCTGCCAGAATCCGTGCAAATCAGCAGATTTCGGGTATCAAGGTGGGCTCTACGGAGCACAAACTGGAGCTTTACGCTGATGTTTTGCTCACTGTGGCCAATTGGACCACTTCTCTCCCTTTCCTTTTGTCTGAGCTGGACTTCTAGACTTATATATACCCGGGCATGACAGGGTCTGTTTGGAACAAATTTTTTCCTTTAAATGGCATCTTCAAAAAATAAAATATCTTGGAGTTTATATTACTAAACGATACCACCAACTTTTTCAAGCTAACTTTCCCCGCCTGCTTTCTCAAGTGAAAACCGACCTTAACTCATGGTCTCGATGTTTGATATCATGGATAGGTCGTATTAACACAGTCAAAATTAATATTCTCCCTAGACTTCTCTATTTGTTCCAGACTCTCCCTGTTTTTGTCCCTTCTTAAGTGTTTAAGTCTCTTCAATTTACAACCTCACGATTTATTTGGTCGGGTAGACGTCCTCGAGTTTGCCTTAAGGTTCTGCAGAGGTCTCCGTGGGGTGGTGGTTTAGGCATCCCTAATTTTAGACGTTACTAACTCTTCACTCATCTTGCTCAGTGTGTCCTGTGGTGTTGCTCCAACTCCCCTAGAGTGTGAATCCGTCTTGAGACTGAGGCTCTGGGCCTACTGTCCCCTGCATCTCTCCTTTGGCTTCCCCAACTCCGCTGCCCGAAACGAGTTTTGCTCCATCCTATTGTTTCTCATTCTTTGACAATTTGGGACTCGGTTTCTCAGAATTTTGCTTTATTTCCTCAGCCTTCCCCGATCATACCTTTATTCAACTCCCCAGACTTCACCCCTGGCACCAAGCCTTCTGCGTTTTCCCCATGGTATTCTCAAGGTGTCCGATTTCTGAATGACTTTACTCTTACTGACATCTTCCCCCATTCTCTGATCTTCAACAAGAGTTTTCGGTCCCCACAAAACTTTATCAGTATTTACAATTCCGTAACTTGCATAACACAATTAAGCACCGGCTCATTGCTCGCCCAATAACTTCCTTTGAGTACCTATGCCTTCGTCAATCATCTACGGCTGGCCTAATATCTACCCTTTATTCTGAACTCTCCCTGGCTAGATTGGATCAAAAGGACCCCCATGAGTTGGCTTGGGAAAGAAATATTGGGGAAACCCTCAACCCAGACGATTGGAGTGAAATTAGTGAGAATGCATGCTTTTAGCTCCATATGTGTCAAAATCAAAGAAAATGTTTATAAGGTCCTATATCACTGGTATTACGTTCCAACACGTCTTAAAAAAATGTTACCAGACACCTCTGACCATTGTTGGAGAAACTGCTCCATGGAAGGGACATTTATTCACATCTGGTGGGACTGCCCAAAATTGTCTAACTTTTGGCGCAATATAAATAACTTAATACGCGCCACCAAAATAAGCTCATTTGGCACTTTCTAACAGTGGCCACATGCCAAATTGCGACTGACTGGATAGATCTCCCCCTCTATTCAAGCTATAATCAACCGTGTTTGGCACATACAACGTATGTAATTTATGACCAGCATTCTGAACAATTCCTCCAATTCCTTTAATAAAGTTTGGTCTTCATGGTTATCCTTTTTCAACTCAAGCTCTCCCTTTTAATTGTCAATGAGTTATTTTCTCCCTCTTCTGACAAATACAAACTTTCCGGTTTGAATCCTTTCCCTCTCTGCTTTCCTTTTTACTTCTTACGGTCCTAGCCATGCCGTCTCTAGTCCCTTTCCCCTCTATATCCTTTCCCTAGTCCTTACCTAAAATTTGGAGCCATCTGATACAGAGGTACCAATGTTTTTGTTCCATTTCTTTGTATTGGAAATGCTTTGTTTTCTTCCTTGTGAATATGTATTATAACAGCATTGTATCTCGCATTTGCTATGTTTTTGATATATCGTATTGACTTGTCAAAAATAAAGGTTTTAAAAAAAAAAAAAGAAAATCGACCACCAAACTTTTTATTTTTAGCGTGGAAAGTTTTCCTGTGGAACATTTTATTATGCAATTGTGCACACCAAGAAAAGACACATTTTTACATTACAGCTGCAAAAAAAAATAATATTTATGTGGGAATGCAGTAAATGTAAAAAGTGTCTTCACTTGTTTTTCAAAATTGAATAATAAAAATGTCAATAGTGCAACAAACTACCAGCAATGATCAAAGTATCCTATGAGTCTTTTCTGTACTCTGTTCCTCCATTGTTATTTCAGCATATTTCAGGGGATTTCCAGCTTCCTGTGATCTCCTTTAGTTGCAAAACCCAAGACATCCACAGGCAGCTTTGCTCACATGGCCTCTACCCATTTTTTTAAATTAAATCTTTTTTATTTATTTTTTTAACAGATAGTTTGTACCTTTTGAAACATTAAATTCATTTTTCCAGGATGTCCTCCTATATTCACTTGCAAAAATCACTCTGTTCGGGATAGTTATATGGCGGCTGCCACTGCAAGAGTGTCTCTCAGTTGGAAGCATGGGCTTTTTTAGCTCTCATGTACATTCAAGAGAAGAGTCAGAGCCATACAAGCAGGAAACTCCTCATGTGATGGCAGAGGCAGGAGAAAGTGTGGGGGTTTGTGATAAGAAGGTGCACGCTTAGAAGACGGGTATTCCAAAACCTTTCTGCTCAAACGATATTACACCATGTGATTGTAGATGGCATGGTAATCACATGACAGCAAACTGTGAATCATTATTAGTATTATTATTGTTGTTGACTTGTAAGACTCCACAGTGCATTGCAGTGCCAGACCGGTGGTAATCGCTTTACCGATGACGATAAATCAAACACGAAAAGACCTACAATAAAAAAACGATTTAATGAAAAAACGACAGCAATATTGGAAGACTTACCTGAAAAACAACTGTGCAGATATCCAATGGCAGCAGAAGGCTGACAGGACATCCTTCCGACTGGCCAGCACTCCGTCAGTAGTGTCTGACGTCAGTGCGACCTGAATGAATTGAAATTTAAAGTAGCAATGTCAGGACCAAGCAGGTTAACTGTTTAAACACGGGTTGGGTACACAGTTAACCTGCTTGGTCCAGACATTGCTGCTTTAAACCAACCA
The DNA here is from genome assembly GCF_038048845.1 of Mixophyes fleayi. NCBI lineage: Eukaryota > Metazoa > Chordata > Amphibia > Anura > Limnodynastidae > Mixophyes > Mixophyes fleayi. The sequence continues at coordinate 156,346,432 of NC_134404.1, read as the reverse complement.
TTGTTTATGCTAAATGATCTTGAAATGACTGATGTCTGGCTAGTTTCCAATCTCTGTACACCTTGCAAATAGGTGAATTCATAAGCAGTGGCAGGGCCATTGATGTCCCATCAATCTAACAAGTACTTTTTGCTGCATTTTAGGGCTGCACGGTGGCTTAGTGGTTAGCACTTCTGCCTCACAGCACTGTGTTTGATTCCCGACCATGGCCTTGTCTGTTTGGAGTTTGTATGCTCTCCCTGTGTTTGCGTGGGTTTCCTCTCACACTAAAAACATACTAGTAGGTTAATTAGCTTCTATCAAATTGACACGAGTCTGTGTGTGTTAGGGAATATAAGGTGTAAGCTCCGATAGGGCAGGGACTGATGTGAATGAGTTCTCTGTACAGCGTTGCAGAATTAGTTGCGCTATATAAATAGCTGCTGATGATGATGATTTTAATCATTTTTTTTGTATCATTATCATTTCAGTGTAATGTGTTTGCTCGGAATTGTTTGATGTAAGATTTGCTTCATTCTCTTGAATTATGGATTGTCAATTTGTTTTATATTTTCAGTTTAGCTAGTGGGATGTAATACATTTCAGTCACCCTGTATGTCCTCTGTCATTGTGACCCTCACAACAAGGACCTGCTTTCATGACACCGAGTAAATTTCCAGACATCACACTAATTTTATATTTGTTACTTACATAATTTTTAGAATATTTAGAATCATCTGAAATTAACTGCATTATGGGCTCTCAATAATACATTGACAGCTATGAAAATCTCAGGTAATTTCAGAAATGCCTGAGACTGAGGGTGGTAATGAGGGAGTTAATGAGTATGAATGATGTGGGGGCTAATTGGATAAAGTCATTTCCATTAATATCGAGCAAACTTGGTTGTCTTTGTTTGAAAATATGCGTATAGTACGCTACGGCGTATCCAGCCGCAACACGTGGCAATAACAAGGTTTTACACTTTTACACGAACAGACACACTTGTAAATAGTACACATTAATGGTAGTTGCAACACATAGTCATTTATATTGAAATATAGTAGTATTTATGTGTAATAAGATAAGATATATGCTTTTAAGTGAAACCCAAGGTTCAGGTTGCAGGAACTGTGTCATGTTTAGTATCATTTTAATCCCCTATTCATTAGCAGCTATCCGTTCATTCGTCGAAGATCGCACATTGCATACGCCAGTTATTGATGTTAGGGAATACATGGTTAAAGTGATACTGACTATAAAATGCTAATAAGACTAGCTGAAACTGGAGACTTGGTGGGAAAATCGGAGCACATCCCCTGGAGAGATGACCCCCACCTTTGGATATTTTGGTTTGAACTGGCCTATGACCTGCAGTACACTGGACCTTCCTGAAGCCTGGACAAATAGAAGCAAGCCACACCATCTGCTTTGTTTTACTGTATTTCTGACTGCATATAAGCAGGAGCTTTGGGTTTAGTGACCAGTCTTCTTTGACCACAGCCTTCAGACCTGAATGACTGTTCACTGGATCCAGAGCGCCTGCGATAAGTAACGGCTGTACTTATTATTATTTCGCTTGAATTATTCTGCTACTTTTGGAAAATAAATCTTTGTGCGTTGGAAACACAAATCGAGATTCGACAATCGTTATTGGATAGCGACAAAACATGCATAACAATTTGGGGGATCACGGCGGAAGTTACGCTACCGAACGATACGCAAGACCTACGGATTTCAGTTTCGCAACAAAGGGTGTATTGACGTGTCATATACGGGTAAGAACGCAATGTGTTCAAAACCTGTTTTTCATTCTGTGTTGTGAAACCGAATGTCATTTTTTGCGTTTAATGTATTGCATTGCTTAGCGTATGTGTATTTCCTGCTTAGCGTATGTGTACTTCCGGTAGATTTGCCACGTGTTTAAACAATCGTTTTGATAGTTTGTTATACATGCATAGTATAATCACTTGTTAAAGCCTCTGAATTGTTATTACTATTGTTGGAAACTTTGATTTTCTGCGCATAAAAAGGTGTATGTGTGATTTTGTGACTTAAATATACTAAGGTTTGATGTATTGTTGAATAGAGTGTCAGTTGGTGTCTGACAAGGCAGGTGCCCAACTGGTGAACGGTATATTAGGCAGGTATACCGAAGGCGAAAACAAAGGACGTTTTCGCCAAGTGCGCCCAATAGTAATCGCAACGTTTACTGATAATTAGTATCTGTAAGCGGTGTGATCTAACCGCATGGTGAAGCCGTGATTGTGACTTGGGAGAGCAGCTTGGAGGAATTATGCTGGCAAGGCTGAATGATAATTCAATTTGGTGCTACCAGTGATAATAAACTCAACAGATTTGTGAAAAAGACAGGGTATTGCGGTATTCCTGTGGTTCACGCGGATATTTTTGTGTTAGGGGTCCTCGTTTGGTGCGAGAGGAAGCAAGTGGACGCGGCTTGAGCAAATACGTCCACGGCCATTAAAGATCTCTAGCGGTAGATTGCTTGTAGCAAGCATTTGAAAGTGTTTGCTGGAAGGGACAGAGCATTGCGGTGTTATCTGTGGTCAGCATAAAGGGTATTGTTCAATATGGGTGCTAAGCATACGTTAGAGATAGCCGATGTACTGCCTAAGGAAGGGCCTACTGGTTCAGCGAGGTTTCTTATGTGTAAGAAATATGGTGCATACGCAACGGTGTATTGCGACACATGGGTCAAGATGACCAAGGATTGTGTTAGGCCTTTCCCAACAATAGGGAGTTTTAATGGAGAGGTACTGAATAATGTTAAAGATAAGGTGTGGTTGATTAAATCAACAAAAGTGAGAAATAAACATAATGATTGTTTGAAATTGTGGCAAATGGAAGGCAACATGTGGCAGAGCAGCGAATGCATAGCGAAAAGCATGCACACAGCGGAAATAGCCGTTGAGAAGCATGGAGAACATAGCGCAAGCGCACCCCCGCCACCCCATGCGGCAGGGGGTGTAAGTACAGCCGTTATTAAAAATGAAAAAAAGGAAATTGCTAAGTTATATCTTGTTTTAAGTCAGTTTAAAGCAAGTGTTTCTGAAGAAGAGGATGAACCCACTGTAATTCAGCCATTGCCCATGCTGTTAACATGCTAGAGGTTCAGCGTAAGTATGGAAAGGGGGCAGTGGCTGAGATAGGTGCGAGTAGTGGAGTGACCACTAGGAGGGAAAACATCCAAGGTACTGAAGCAGCAATTCCTGTGATTAATCCTGAAGGTAGTGAACCAGTGGGTGTCACGAGCCGCGGCGCCTGTGCGCACCACCGCGACTCAGTTCCTGCTCCCTCTGGCGTCCCGGCCGTCGCTATGACAACCGGGACGTCATTCTGGAAATTCGGCCCAACCATTGCCAGAGCAACGGCCGGACGCCGAGAACTGTTCCTAGGCTCTCTGGGCGCAACAAATAGCTGGGCGCATGCGTGGACAATAGCGCAGCCTGTAGGCTAATTAATCTTGTTGGTATCAGGCAAAGGCTGTGAATAATTTCAGAGCTAGGCTCTGATTGGCTAGCAGTAGTATTTAGGGCAGTGAGGACTGAGCCTCACTGCCGGTTATAGCGTCCTGTTCCAGTTCTGCTGCCTGCTTCTCTGTTCCTGTGATTGGTGTTTAACCTGAGATTGACTACCTGTGTATGACCTTTGCCTGTTTCTGGACCTTCAACCTCTGCTTCTGACCCCGACCTATTGCTTGAACCTGGACTTTGAATCTCTGCCTGTGACCCCGATCTTATGCCTGTCCTTGGACTCTGAAACTGTGCCTGTGAGCACTGACCTTGGTTTGTTCCTTGGAAACGTTGTCTGCGGCCGGCTGACCCTTGCCTGGACCCCACGCTGCTGTCTGCCATAGTACTCTCTTCCAGGGTTCTACTTCGCCGGTACACATCTCACGACCCTCTGTTGTCTGCAGCCAAGTCTGTCCCCACCACTAGGGGCAACAGTGAACACCAGACTTCAGAGCAGACTCTGGGTTTTGCTGTACCGAATGGAGGAGTTCCTAACAGTGGGTACTTATCCTGTCCGCACAATAGCAGTTCCCAATGAGAAGGCGGATAAGGATGGAATAGCTCCTGTAAGAAATGTTACAATGCATTGTCCCTGGACTAGATCAGAACTACATTCCATTATGACTGAATTCCCTAGGAAAGAGTTGGCTAAGTGTCAGAAGTTTGTTAAAGACCTAGGAAACGCACACAAACCAACCAATAAGGATTAGCGAGTAGTGTTGACGGCATGTCTTCCTCCCAATACTAACATACAAAAATGTAATAAAGATTGTTTGTTGGAGGAAGACGACACCTTGATAGATGAGGAAAATCAAGAGAACATTGAGAAAATTGTCTCACATTTAACCATCTATTTTCCAGTTGTAGTAAATTGGAGTAAGATTTTCAGCATTAAACAGAAAGATAGTGAAACAGCTCTGACTACTTTTCTAGGGCTCTTACATCAATGACACATTTTACGGGGATAACAGATATAAGGGAGAATCCTCATCACAGGGAGCTGGCTGTAACGGTACTTATGGATGGTCTACAAGAAATTTTAAAGGCAAGGGAACAAACCTCATTACCTAATTGGAGAGGCATCACAGTAGATTCTCTTAGGGAGTCTGCTGTGGAGCATGACAAAAATATTTTTAGAAAGAAGTAAGAGAAGAGTGATAGGTTGATGACGGTGAGTATACAAGCTCTAGAGGGAATGCATACACGACCACCAGCATGCAACCCACATAACAAGAAACATAGAATAGTCAGGTGTTACAACTGTAATGAAGAAGGACATCTTATGAAATATTGTAAAAAGAAAAGACCCAATACACATAGGGGTGGGACACAGATACACACAAAGGAGAAATTCACATAGAATGGAAGACACACAGCTACCCACGCATATAATAGCAGCAAATGCTGCAGGGGAAAGCGATAGTCAGCGCTAGGGTTCAGGTAATACCTGTAGTCTACAGCCAGTGAGGTTTACTGAGAGTCTGAGGGAAGAACCTACAATGATAGTTGACATAGCTGGTAGGAAACAAACTTTTCCTGTAGATACAGGGGCGGCCAGATTTGTGATAACCTCTCCTTTCAATCTACAGGTGACTAGTAAAACTATTCCAGCTATGGGGGTAACGGGGAGAGTGTTACATTACCCTTTAACTAAACCCACAGAAGTTACTATTGGGCCTCTGCATACCAAGCATTCGTTTTCTTGGCTGCAGCTGCTCCTACTAACTTGCTGGGAAGAGACTTGTTATGTAAAATGGGATGTGTCATATACTGTACCCCAGATGGTGTATTCCTAGATATACCAGAGGAGGTCGCGCATGAGGTACAGGATATATTGGACACCCCACAAAGGTTAATGTTGCACTCTACCGTTATAGAACAAAGTCCATGTCAGATAAAGGGGATGTTGCTGGAAATACCGGGTTGCCTATGGACCAAAGATGGACAGGACACTGGATTGATGGCAAATGTAGCTCCTGTGATGGTAAATCTAAAAAGTGGTACTTTTAGAAGAAGACCCGGTGTCATTTGGCAACAATAGGGCGGACAAAGCTGCTAAATGGGCAGCAGGGCAACCTATGACTGTATCGACCGAGACTATGATGGTTTTTCAGACATTAGACATGCAGAAATTAATTGAAATGCAAGACTTGAGTTCCCTGCAGGAAAAGGCGTTCTGGAAGGCGAAGGGATGTGGTCAAGAGTCCTCAGGACTCTGGAGAGATGGACAAGGTAAGCCTGTGGCTCCCAGAACATACTATTCAAGCCTGGTTGAAGCAGCACATGGTCTGACTTACCTTGGTAAATAAGGTATGTGCAAACTGGTGACAGTATACCTGTGTGCACCTGGATTTTCCTCTCAGGCTGGTAAGAAGGCAATGTCATGTCTTACTTGTTTGAGGAAAAATGTCGGGAAAACTATTCCAACTGAGCTATCCCATATCTCTACTACAGACGGACCTTTTCAGGTAATACAAATTGACTATATCCAATTACCACCTTGCAAGAATCTAAAGTATGTGTTACTATGTATTGATGTGTTTTCTGGTTGGGTAGAAGCATATCCGGCAGCCACTAATACTGCTGTATTCACTGCAAAGAAAATTGTACAGGAGTTTGTGTGTAGGTTCGGTATCCCTAAAATCATAGAAAGTGATAGGGGTACCCACTTTACTGGTGATATCTTCCAGAACATGTGTAAGCTCATGGGAATCAGTAGCAGACTTCACACCCCTTACCGACCACAAGCCAGTGGTAAGGTGGAAAGAGTAAATGGTACTATTAATAACAAGCTTGGTAAGATAATGGCTGAAACTGGGTTGGCGTGGCCTGAAGCTTTGCCACTAGTCCTCCATAGCATCCGAACCACTCCCAGACCTCCTCTTAATCTGTCCCCCTTTAAGATACTGTTCGGACGACAACCTCATTTGATCGTGAGTCCGCAAGACGGCTTGAAGTGTAATAATGAAGTCACTGTGCAATATCTTATAAAAAATGAGCAGACAGCTAAAGCAACAACAACAAAAACTAAAAATGCTGTCATCTGGTATGCCAGAAATGAACTGTCATGATGTTGTACCTGGGGAATATGTTATGATCCGCAATTTCTTACGCTCAGGTTGTTTAACAGACCGTTGAGAAGGCCCGTACCAAGTGCTGCTGACTAGTACCACATCACTGAAGGTTGCAGAGAGAGACACTTGGGTCCATTCCACCCACTGCAGAAACGTCAGTAACCCGGAGAAAGTGCGAGATAAAGCTGAGACTGACGACACCGATCTGTCACTCGTTGACCTATTCCGGGAGACCTAAAGCCTGCAGTCAAGACACCTGAGCCAAGGACGTTCCCCAGACTATCTTCCCAGCAATGGAGTAGCGATTTTTGTTTTTCTTCTGTTCCAGGATTTTTCCTGTTTTTACTTTTTATAGGACACCCTATTTTTGTGAAGGAGAATGGAGGACAGAGGCAGGTTCTGGTAGTGATACCGATGAGATGGATTTCGAGGAAAAGTTAGAATACACAGAGCAGCCCATTACCAAGATTGGTCCAGGGGTTATGAAAAGGTCTGCTAGCTCTGGAACTCGGAGACAGTGTGAGGGGCTATTGTCTGATGAATATTGTATCTGTAAGTACTGTGACTCCCTAGTTGAAGAGCAATGCATCCAGCGATGCCAGTCCACCAGTAATCTGAACGTGGGCTGGCATCCTCTGGAGGATTATCACTCCTTAGTGGGTAAGGTTCTAAACCAAACTGAGTGCTAGGTGTGCTCTCATGTGCCTCAGGGACAGCATAACATAGGACTAGTGCCGTTCCCACTAAACATCTCTGAGGTCCTCGAATTAAGGGGAGGGAGGTCCATAGAAGGGAAGTACAATAACACTAGGTCCAATAGTCTGAAGCTTCAACAATACTCTTTAGATAGATCTTTACTGTGTCTAAATATCTCACATGCAAAACGTCGGGAGAATTGGGAAGCTGACCAATCAGATCAGACAATGGCTCGTCACACTCATTTTGGAGGGAGACGTACAAGGTCACCAATAGGCAGAAATGTTGATGGACACCATAAATTAGGACGTGTAACCAAAGATAAGAAGGTATCCATTGGGAAGGTCTCTATAGGTAATTGTAAGAATGTTATCCATGCAGATACGTGTCTTGAACAAATGGAGACACTAGGCATGGGTAGTTTTGTCAAAACCTTATGTGATATAATTAATGGGCATACTGTTCCTTATGTTCTCCCAGGTGACGTGTATTTTGTTTGTGGGAGAAAAGCTTATTCCTGGGTGACTCCGAGTTCCAAGGGTTTGTGTTTCTTAGGTAAACTAGTTCCTGAAATCATGACTATTACTCATGAGGAAATGGTTGGTATTCACAAGACTACATCCCCACCATACATACATACACAGTATGAACACCGTGGCAAGAGAAATATGATCCCTGGTGAGGAACCCATAGCTATAAAACTGATCAGTGAAACCTCTGGTTTTCAAGTTATGGTCGCCTTAGATCTCACCAGGACTGCTCGGGGAACTTTAAATTTTAAATATATTCAAGATCTAGCTAAATTGATAGATAATATCACAGAGATGTATGATGACACATCCAGGTATACGGGAAGGGAGCTACAAGCGTATAAGAAGGAGTTGGTGCAACATAGATTGGTACTGAATTATCTCACCTCTATTACTGGTAGATATTGTGTGACGTTGGTTACCCAGTTTGGTGTCAAATGTTGCACGTACATCACCAATAATACAGATGACCCCAAGGAGGTTATAGACCGGAAGATGGATGAAATTCTGCAACTGAAATGGGAATTTCGAAGGAACCATAATTCTTTGTTGTATGAGGTCGGGGAAAAGGTGGCAGGTTAGTTCTCATGGTTGAACCCTGTAAAATGGTTCTCTGGTCTAGGGGAGTGGGCGCAGGAAATGGTTGCTAGCATAGGTAAGCTCCTTCTCCTTATACTTGGTGTCATCTTAGGAATTGGTTTGTGTGTCAAATGTGTTCCTACTGTGTTGAAATGTGGAAAGCAGCCCACTGAGGGAAACACTGAAGACGGGACTGAACTGGTGGTGAGGGATACTGAGATCATGGTCTGTGAAGAGGTAGAGTACAATCCTGACCTCGAGAATGTATAGTTTATTATACTATCAAAGGGTGGAGCTGTCGAAGTCAGCTAATTGGATAAGTCATTTCAATTAATATCGAGCAAACTTGGTTGTCTTTGTTTGAAAATATGCATATAGTATGCTACGGTGTATTAGTATGTATCCAGCCGCAACACATGGCAATAACAAGGTTTTACACTTTTACTCACTTTTACACAAACACACACACTTGTAAATAGTACACATTAATGGTAGTTGCAACACATAGTCATTTATATCGAAATATAGTAGTATTTATGTGTAATAAGATAAGATATATGCATTTAACTGAAACCCAAGGTTCAGGTTGCAGGAACTGTGTCATGTTTAGTATAATTTTAATCCCCCATTCATTAGCAGCTATCCGGTTCATTCGGCAAAGAGATCGCACATTGCATACGCTAGTTATTGATGTTAGGGAATAAATGTTTAAAGTGATACTGACTATAAAATGCTAATAAGACTAGTTGAAACTGGAGTCTTGGCAGGAAAATCGGAGCACATCCCCTGGAGAGATGACCCCCACCTTTGGATATTTTGTTTTGAACTGGCCTATGACCTGCAGTACACTGGACCTTCCTGAAGCCTGGACCAATAGAAGCAAGCCACACCATCTGCTTTGTATTACTGTATTTCTGACTGCATATAAGCAGGAGCTTTGGTTTTAGTGACCAGTCTTCTTTGACCACAGCCTTCGGACCTGAATGTTTATTCACTGGATCCAGAGCACCTGCGAAAAGTAAAGGCTGTATTTATTATTATTTCGCTTGAATTATTCTGCTACTTTTGGATAATAAATCTTTGTGCGTTGGAAACACAAATCGAGATTCGACAATCGTTATTGGATAGCGACAAAACGTGCATAACATTATTAATGGGGAGGAGGGAGTTAATGATTATAAAGCAGTTAATGATGTTGAATGGCGTTACGATGAAGCTGAAAGAGTCAATGATTTTGAGGAGTGGTTAATTAATGATGAGGGGAATGATATTGTATGGTGGTCAGAAGAATTCACTCTGTATTGTATGGCAGTCAAAATAATGTTCTTTGTATTACATGGTGGTCCCTAGGATGTTCCCTGTATTGTATGGCAGTCACTAGGATGCTCTATGCATTGTATATCAGTCAATAGGATGCTCCATCTATTGTATGGTGGTTACTTGCATGCTCTCTTGTATATTGGTCCCTAGAGTCCTCTCTATTGTATATCAGTTACTAGGATGCCATCTGTATAATATGGTGGTTACTAGGATGCGTGTGGTGGTTACTGTATTGTATGGCAAGTACAGACTAAACTCTGTATTGTATATGTATCACTAATACTGGTCAAATTATCATGCAAAGCTGTATATTACTGCTTTGGCTTGCAATATATTTTGTATGGCTTATTCATGGAAGTATTTTCATTAAATTCCAATAGAAAAAGTGTTTTGTTGAATTGCTGATGCAAGTGTTTACAAGTAATAATTATATTTAAAAGTAAGTGTTTTTTATCTTAAAAAGCAACCCCTGCCCCCAATAAGAGGTACAGAGGGCATTGGGAGGCTGGAATCTTTTCTTGGTGGTAAGGGCATACATTAAAGTTTTGTGTATAGGTAGGCAGAGGCAATGTGATGTTTCTTATTTTCTACTGATAGGGAGACTTTAGAACTGGTGGAAGTGGATGAGACCCCAGTTAGGTCTATCTTATAGTGACTGTACTTCATGCTCGACTACCCCTAATGTGACTAGGGATTAATGTGTGTTAAACCCACCTACTATTGTGTTGGCCCCACCTACAGTTCATTTGGTCCCGCTGACGCAAGGCAACTTTCAGAATTTTTCCAAGGCCACATTAAATTCCCATAATGTCCCTGAAAATATCCAATATTAGCAGTTGCCAGATTTTTTTATTTTGCTGCTCCTGAAATCTACAACAGTGTTGCAACAACAAGCTTACTTTTGGTTTCATTTCCTTTATTCTGTGAAATATGCACCGTATGAAGTTTGTGAATTGGTTAATGTAAAACAGAAGATAGATGACATTGTTCTTAATATTTGATGCAAAGCAAATTCCTTGAAATTGGAAACTTTGATCTTCAATGGCTTTAGAGCTTCTTATTAGCAAACATCTTTAAAAACAGAAATGAAAGTTGCTCAATCAAATTATAGGTTCATAGAAGGTGCTTGAATTTAATGTTTCTGTGTGTTTGAGAGGCAAGTTAGCTCTCAATTTAAAAGCACATATATGTATGGTCCAAAAATAGGGACTCTCACTGTTTATGTTGGTATATATAGGAGCGCTTTCGCTCAGTCTCCCCTGCTGCATTGCTATGGCAACTGCTGCACTATCCCCAGTGGTCTTGTAAAGAAACAGGAAGTGGGGGGCACTTCCTGTCTGACCAGTAAAAATAATGGACGTATTACTGTTAGCTGTGCTGTGCTCTGTGTGTGTGTGTGTGTGTGTGTGTGTACATATATATATACACATACATACTAGAGATGAGCGCACTCGGATTTATGAAATCCGAGCCCACCCGAACGTTGCCAATCCGAGTCGGATCCGAGACAGATCCGGGTATTGGCGCCAAACTCAAATCTGAAACTGAGGCTCTGACTCATAATCCTGTTGTCGGATCTCGCGATACTCGGATCCTATAAATTCCCCGCTAGTTGCCGCCATCTTCACTCGGGCATTGATCAGGGTAGAGGGAGGGTGTGTTAGGTGGTCCTCTGTCCTGCTATATCTCGTGCTGTTCAGTTAAGTTCTGTGCTGTGCTGTGCTGTGCTGTGCTCAGTCCAGTGGTGCTGTGTCCTGTGCTCTGTCCTTCTGAGGTCAGTGGTGCTGCTGGGTCCTGTGCTGTGTCCTGTTCAGTCCAGTGGTGCTGTGTCCTGTGCTCTGTGCTTCTAAGGGCATAGTTATTTCCCCAATATTCCAAAGTGTTTAAAAAAATTAAAAAAAGTTATTTAAAAAAAATACAAAAAACTAATTACATTTTTTTTTAATTACAACAAAATTTGCACAACCAATCCTGCAGTATAAGCCCATTGGTACTGTAATATTACCAAGTTCACACATTCAGCAGTAAAAGTCCAGTGGTTCTGCAATATTACAAAGTTCACACATTCTGCAGTATCAGTCCAGTGGTGCTGTGTCCTGTGCTCTGTCCTGCCGAGTTCAGTAGTGCTGCTGGGTCCTGCGCTGTGTCCTGTTCAGTCCAGTGGTGCTGTGTCCTGTGCTCTGTGCTTCTAAGGGCATAGTTATTTCCCCATTATTCCCAAGTTTTAAAAAATTAAAAAAAAGTTATACAAAAAAGTAAAATAAAAAATTTAAAAAAAAAATAATTATAACCAAATTTGCAAAGCCAATCCAGCAGTATATAAGCCCATTGGTACTGCAATATTACCAAGTTCACACATTCAGCAGTAAAAGTCCAGTGGTACTGCTATTACAAAGTTCACTGATTCAGCAGTGTATAAGTTCAGTGGTACGGCTATTACAAAGTTCACTGATTCAGCAGTGTATAAGTCCAGTGGTACTGCTATTACACAGTTCCCTGATTCAGCAGTGTATAAGTCCAGTGGTACTGCTATTACAAAGTTCACTGATTCAGCAGTATAAGTCCAGTGCTACTCTCCTGTGCCGCATATAATTTTTAAAGGCTTTGCCGAGTGTGTGTGGCTTAGGGGTACGCTCTCTTGTGCTACATATAATGGAAAACCAAAATTTGGAGGATAAAGTAGGGAAAGATCAAGACCCACTTCCTCCTAATGCTGAAGCTGCTGCCACTAGTCATGACATAGACGATGAAATGCCATCAACGTCGTCTGGCAAGCCCGATGCCCAATCTCCTAGTACAGGGCATGTAAAATCCAAAAAGCCCAAGTTCTCAATAAATAGCAAAAAGAGAAACTTAAAATCATCTGAGGAGAAACGTAAAGTTGGCAATATGCCATTTACGACACGTAGTGGCAAGGAACGGCTTAGGCCCTGGCCCGTGTTCATGACTAGTGGTCCAGCTTCACCCAAGGATCTAAGCCCTCCTCCCCCCCCCTACAAAAAATTTAAGAGAGTTATGCTGTCAGCAACAACAACAAAACAGCAAAGAACTCTGTCTTCTAAACAGATGACATCACAAATCCCCAAGGCGAGTCCAAGGGTGTTGTTGGTTGTGAACCCTGACCTTCCCATCACTGTACGGGAAGAGGTGACTCCATCCAGCATTTGCAGCACGCCCTCTGCATATGCTGGAAGGATCACCCACAGTCCAGTTACAGATTTGGCTAATGAAGGTGTGAATGTTGTACACCGGGAGGAGGATATTGATGTAGCTGGCGCTGAGGAGGATGTTGATGATTATGATGCAGACAGATACCAAATTGCCTTTCTCAATTTCTATTTATATTCTAGATTATATAACGGCTGAATAGTTTTCTATTTTACTCCTAGTGGAGAGGGGATCTGATGCAGACAGATACCAAACTGCCTTTGTCCATTTCTTTGTATATTTGAATTTCTAGTTCTACAGTCTATGCAGGCTGCTTTTTTTATATTCAACTACAAGTGTAGGGCGGGGGGGGGGGGCATAGATAGCCACCAAAGTAGCGTGGTCCATTTAATTTCCCTTTCTAGCTCCACAGTCTGTGCAGCCTGCTTTTTTTATCTTCAAAGTATTTATATTTACAAGCCTTGCAATCTAAATTAACTAGAGGTAGTGACGTGGTAGAACTCCAAAAGGCAGTTTGGAAGCCCCTGTACAAACTGGCTCTATTTTTTAACTGAGTTGTCCCCCCTCCAGTGTGTACTCGGAAAGAGTTTTTAGTGCAGCGGGGAACCTGGTCAGTGAGTGGCGAAGGAGGTTGCTTCCTCACAACGTTGAAAAAATGATGTTTATAAAAATGAATAATCAATTCCTCAATGAAGTACAGCACTGCCCTCCAGACAGTACAGAGGGACTGTGGTTGTGGAGTCCAGCGGGGACGAATTGATAATGTGTGAGGAGGAGGAAGTACACACTGTAGGGGGAGAGGAATCAGAGGTTGAGGATGAGGACAACATCTTTCCTCAGTAGAGCCTGTTTAGTTTCTACAGGGAGAGATGAATTGTTTTATTGGTGTGGGGGCCCAAACAAACCAATCATTTCAGCCACAGTTGTTTGGTAGGCCCTGTCGCTGAAATGATTGGTTTGTTAAAGTGTGCATGTCCTATTTCAACAACATAAGGGTGGGTGGGAGGGCCCAAGGACAATTCCATCTTGCAACTTTGTTTTTGGCATTATGTGACCATTCAACAGTCGTTTGCTATGTTCAAAAAGTAAAAGAAAATGCCAACAAATTCAATAAATTAAATCAAAAGTTAAATGCCCTGTCATTATTTAAAACAAGAGGTTTTGACGTGCTAGAATTAGTGTAGTGTTAAGATGTTATAAACACTACACTTGGAAATTGGAGGAGGTATTGTGGCCCCGGTATCAAATTGGGTACCGGGGCCACCCCACTACGCAGTCCAGATACTTGTTTGGTGGAATTCAGACCAGTTGAGGGTGTATTTATTTTATTGTGGCCCCGGTATCAAATTGGGTACCGGGGCCACCCCACTACGCAGTCCAGATACTTGTTTGGTGGAATTCAGACCAGTTGAGGGTGTATTTATTTTATTGTGGCCCCGGTATCAAATTGGGTACCGGGGCCACCCCACTACGCAGTCCAGATACTTGTTTGGTGGAATTCAGACCAGTTGAGGGTTTTATTATTATATTGTGGGGACCACTCTATACCACACTACCACTCTATACCACTCTATTTAATACTTTAATTCTATTTAATACTTTAATTATATTACTAATTCCCATAAAGAGGAACTGCCGCTTCTATTTAATACTTTAATTCTATTAGTAGTTACCATAAAGAGGAACAAAATAAACCAATTTTACCAAAAGTATAATATGAGTTACAAA